>NC_056625.2:18567405-18872389 GCF_002870075.4 Lactuca sativa | reverse complement strand
TACTTTAAGAAAGTGAAGGAGTATTTTCAATATTACCGATATTAAGGTGTAAAAGATATCCGAAACCCCAAAATTAAAATGAAAAACCGTCAAACAATACCGATTTTTTCAATTTAAAAACAAGATCAGTTTCGTAGGTTTTATGTTTTTGGTTCGGTTACAATTTTTGTATTGATCATATATATGAGGCCGTTGTAGTGTTAAAACTTTTGCCTAATTGCCTTTGTTATAGTTTTGTTAAGAATCATAAATTTTTATAAAGTTATTTATATAAAAGTAAATAGTAACAGTAGTATAATAATAAAATATCATTTAATCATGAAAATGCAAATCAATTCTGATTATATTTTGGGAAATTTTACCCTTTAGAGTGAGAATGAAATAGTATGTATCCTATAATTTTGATAATTTATATGAGTGAGTATAATAACATTTTTCTTTTAAATGAAGTAAATGATCATCATCTCTTTCACGATTCAATTGTACTAAACAAAGTGAACCCATTCCACATGACGAACACGAGTATTAATAATTGTCATCTTCTTTATATACACACAATAATTTAATTTTCAATACGTATATATTTTTTAGCTTCCCACATCTTTTGACTTATTAATTAGCTATTGGCTTATACATAATCATTTTTTAATACGTATAGAAATTTTATAACCTTTTCAACCCTGCTTAATATTAAAATTTGAATCCAATTTTTGTTATTTCTTAATTAAAGTATCTAATGAATATGGTTAAATATTAAAGATGTGGTTAATTACCTGAACAACGAAACTTGGACGAGATTAGATGGCCACCACATCTCAGCTGGCTCCACCAGATACCTTCTGAATATTCCAGCCCATCCAAACCCCAGCACCTAATCACATCCACCACTCCTCTTCATCAGATTCAATCAAACACCATGTATAATTATCTAAACCAAACAATCTCCATGATCTAGATTTACTTATCTGTTTATGTTATCAAGTTTTGAGCACAATTATGGAGGAATTAATGATGATGATGATGATGATACCTGAGTGGTAAGAACAACGATCAATGATACAAAGAAAGTCATCTGCTGTTTGTAGAAGATCTTCACACCTGTAACCACGTGAATCGCATACACAGTCCCTGCCCCCGAGTTTGCAAATATGGTGATCAACACATGTTCCTTCACATTGAATGGGCCAGGGTTCATGGTGAACTCCCAACGTGACCCTTTGAAGAACACACGATCAGTGATTCTGGCCGCCATGAGTTGACCGAGTGGAACGACGGCGATCTGAGCGGAGATGGCGGTGATGCTAAGAGGCTCGGTTCGGTACCAGAAGAACTGGTTGAGGAAAGACAAAAGGGCGCAGGAAAGCGTCCCGAGGACCCACATTCGGAAGGTGAGAACTGGAAGGGATGCATCGTCGGTGGTAGGTACGGTCAACGCCACCTGCTTGATCGGAGAATTCTCCTCCTCCTCCATCTTCTTCAGTCCTGTCATGTCCGTCGGTGACGAGGACGACGGAAGAGAGGCATCTCCGTCGTTGTAGACAGGTTGTATGAGCGGAGCTCGGATCTCATCGGAAGAATTTTCTTCCATTTGTGAAGTTGAAAGTTTGGTTGTTTTTGGTTTGGTGGCTTCTAATTTCGATGCAGGAGATATTTTAAACAGCAAAATAATTAAGAATGAAATTCGTAAAAAGAGAAAAGTATGTATGAGATTGAGGATTTAGGATTGAAGAAGAGCCACCTAACAACACAACATGATTTCATTTTCAACTCCAATAACCGCGGTTGATTACCACGTGACCCACAGGCCACATCAACCAATTGAATATCCCGGTTATGCAAAAAGGGTATGAGATGGACGGATGCAAAATTCTATATTAAAAAAAAAAAGATAAATCTAGTTTTATTAAAAATCGTAAGTAATTAGCAAGAAGCAAAATGCATGAATACAATTACAAAGACCAACAATATATATGAGAATTACACTAATCTTTAATTTCCAACTTAGTCTATTTTTGCTTTGTGTGCTTTATCTCGTTGTACATGCGTATGAATTTTAGATCTCATTGGATAAGGTGGATTTTGAGGAGCCTTGCATCTGGAAGGGCATTAATGTTAGTCAACGGGTCCTAATTACCCCCTAAGAATTCCCCTTAAAGTGAGGTGTAAGGGCATATAGAGTTCTATGTATTGTCATATCATCCATTAAATATCTATACAACACCACTTATAACTCATTAAACATGTATTCAATCCTAATCACCATTTTATTCCTTCTATTGAACCATTCAATGATCATTCAACTCTACTCAATGTCATCACCCACACTCCATTCAACTCTTATTCAATCATAATCATCATCATATTCAACTCTTATACTTAGTTGCATTGTGGATACTCTTAGACAAGGAGACACTATATTACATTTCTTGTTTATCATTTGCATTTGGTAATGAAAACTCTTTGTGAAAAAGATATTTTCCATGGTTTATCCCTTCCTAATAATGGTCCGATTCAGTCCAATTTTATATATGCTGATGACATTATGATTTTAGGAGAATGGTCACCGGTTAACATCCTAAATATCAAGAGAATTATTCGATGCTTTTACCTATCCTCTGGGTTAAATGTCATTTATAATAAAACCAAAGTTTTTGGTATCGAGACAAAAGATGTTCAAATCACGAACTTGGAAAATCATCTCAATTGTGATTTATGAGGCCTCAAAATTCTTGTTTACTTGTCTTGGTCTACAAATTAGGGAAAACATGAAACTTGACAAGAACTGACCCCTAAGGTAGATAGGTTCAAGGCTAAGCTCATCTTGTGGAAAGCCAAAACCCTTTCTTTCGGTGGTAGGTTTACAATTAGAAACCTAAACCCATTGTCAAAAATTTTACATGTTAGTTCTAATCTAATAATTAAATTATTAGAAACCTAAACACATAAAATCTCACTTTCTAAACTAAGGTAAGTGAGCTGCCTTAAAGTATTCAAATACATATAGAGCACCTATAATTCAAATATAAACATTAATTCTAATACGTAGTCAACTTAAACAAATGTTCTGATATCATATCTAAAACACCTTTTCTTTTTTACTCAATGTTTAAATCATTTATCATTTTATAACTGTCATTTGTGGAAAGAAGGTCACATACAGAGCCGGCCCAAGCCTAGGGCGAGCTGGGCCATAGCCCAGGATAGCAACTTATAATGGGGCATCAAATTTCTGAGGCCTGTTATTGGTAGGTCATTTGGGCTAAGGCTTTTCATTCGCTAAAAGTTGTAGTCCATACCACTTTCCAAATGAAAAAGGCAACACGCTAGGAAGATCTAATAAAACTGAAGGCGGGAATTTCAATTTGCAAGTTATATTTGGCACGCTTTTGAATTCTCGGTCTCCTAAGCAACACAACTAATAAATGAAGTTGAGAAGATGAGGCGTATGAGGAGATGGGTTCTGGGGAAGATGATTCAAATAAGTTCTCTTTCATCTCATATATTTAAGCATGGTTCTCTAGAGCTAAATAAAGTTCTTGATATTTTTTTCTTTTTGTTTTTTGATTATAAAAAATAGTTTTATATGAGATTGTGTTTGTTTATCCATTATCTAAGGTCTAATTTAATACATATACATTTTGAGACTTTATTTGTTTTCAGAGAATCTATATTTTCTTTATTGAGCTATGTGCAAAATTTGTATTTTCGTTACAAGTTTATGTATTGGTGAAATTAATGCATATTATTCTAATTGTTTGTGTGTATGGAATCTATTTTGGTCGATTCCCTCATATACATTGTGTATTGGTGATAATCCCTCAAAGTAAATCTATCATTCTAGTGGTTTGTTGGGGCTTTAGGCTGATGTGATTTTGTATTTACTGAATTTCTTGTTTGGTAGATTTCCCCTCGAGTACATTGTTTTTTTGGTGGTTAATCCACGCAGTTCCTTGTTGGTTGTGAGTAATATTTGTTGCTAATCTTTTGCTTAGTAAAATTTCCCTCAAAGTAAATTGCCTTTTATAGGTTATCCCACAAAGTTCATTGCCATTTTTGGGTTCATGAAGTTTAGGATTGCTCCTGCTCAGTAACTTTTCTGCTTTGTTTTAAGCTCTTTTTTTGTTTGTATTAAATTGTTGTTGGTGGTTTTGTTTCTCTTGTAATACTTATAAAACACTTGTAAAAAAATTTCTTTTTTTCATTTGTAAAATTGATAAAAATAGTTGTCGGTGTTTTTTTTTTTTTTTTTTTTTTTTTTTTTTTTTTTTTTTTTTTACATTCTTGCAAAATACTTTTTATTAAACTATAAAAGGTTATATGGAAGGGTGATTTTGTTCTACAAAATACTGAATGCACCGACAATCCATTTATGAAGTACACTTAAGATACCTATAATCTATTAATTTAAAATTTCTAAATTACTAATAGGATAAGGGTAGTTATTTGGTTTTTAGAGTCAATTTAGATTTTAGAGTATAAAATTTCATTTTTGTTTGCTTTTCATTTATCAAATCTTTATTCAAAATTTCCAACTACTTCGATCATGAACATGAAAAAGACACTTATTATATGTGATTTTTGTATAGATGTGCTTTTGTGTCAAAAGACAAAACGAAGACATTATTTTAAATGATTTTTGCAAATTTTTGGTTTTTGTTTGGACAAAATACTTTTGAATAAAGAATGTGGCACATTTTTGTTTATAATGATATATTGTATATATGTTTGCTAAGATTAAAAGGAGGCATCATTAAGTCCTTTCGCCCAGGACATGGTAAACCTATGGACCGGCCCTATAGTATTTGAATTACAAGTTTAGTAATATCAAATCTTAGGTATTAAGAATGTGAAACAATTATGGCATCATTACATAAGTTCAAAAAACCACACAACCAAATAAACTTCTAAATATCCAAGTCATCTTCTAAGTCTTTATTAGCAACTATCACGTGAATACATGTCAAAATATTGGTTAGGCATTGAGAATGCCTAGTAAGTAATACTGGAATTTCACACGTTTAAAGTCAAGAGACTTTGCACATTCTCGTTAATCAATGGCAAATCCCTAAAAATTATTTATAGAAGACCCCTGGTAAAAGTTAACTCTAAATTCATCTACAATTGGGAAAGTCATTAATTCCTTGAAAAACTCTTAAGTCCTTAATCATTGATAAAACACGATATTTCCCAAATAAGTCATAAATTATTATCTATAATATAACCAAAAACAAAATAGCATCATTATATTCATAATAAAAACACATCATTAAAGTCAAAATCAATATCTCACCATTTAAAAAAACATTCTCATATGTCCAACCTAACAAGTCATAAGTCACAAAGTGAAAAGTGTCTCACTTAGTCATCGTAGGAAAGTATCCAAGAAAAGAACGCCTAACTGCCTTACATTGCAAGGAACCCCAAAGTTATATGCACACTCACAAAGTCTGTAACGTCCTAAATTTCAAGGCAAATTTTCATTTTATTTATTAAAATATAAGTCTTACAACCTATACAAAAGCTATTATCATACATTTATTTAAAAAAGTGTTTTAGCGATAGTCTTAAAACAAACGCCTTCGATGCGAGTATAGTCATGCGCGGGCTTTTCCTCGATCCGAAGAACAACCTGGAAATCAGTTATTAAACAACTTGTAACATCCCGATGATAAGGTACTTCTAATTTCTAACCAATAATTTCATTATGTTGCATTTTGGTCCCTAAGTTCAAGAAAGTGTGCAAAAGGAGCCCTAGTGTCATTGTTGTAATTTTCGCCTTTGGAGTACGCCAGGCGTACGTGGTGTACGCTGGGCGTACTAGGGTGCGCCCTAGTACGCAGGGTGTAGATCAGTATACGTTGGGCGTACTTTCCAGATATGGAAACCCTAATTTTTAGGGTGTGACTCATATTTTAGCACTCTTATGGCCTCATTTCATCCACCTTATCTTCCTTCATCCCTCTCATATGTCCATGCAACCCTAGTTTCACCTTGAGGAGCCTTTTCAAGCTTAGAGTGTGTATTTTGGTGCCTTAGAAGAAGAAGGAAGGAAGCCAAGCTCATCTTGAAGGAGAGAAAACACTTGGATCTGGTATTTCTACATAATTTGCAACCTTCTTAAGGTATAAAGCTTGCAACTTTATCCCTCTATCATATAGATCTAGTTTTGGATGTCTTTATGGAGCTCTTTGGTCCTAAAAAGTTACATTTTGACATGGCATGTTCTTGACCTTTAAGTTGTCCTTTCAGACCCTAGTACTTTTCCCTCTTAATGCTCTAGGCATTTGGAAAAATTTAGAACAAATGAATATTATAGCACATGCAATCGATCCTATATCCAAAGCATATGGGACACGATTCATGATGTCTCACATAAAGATATGATACTGGACCGGTCTTTTGCTATGATATCTCTATTTCTATTTGCCAAGTTCTCATAATTCAGATTATGAAAAGGGATGTCGTAATCATAATCGAATTTTAGAACGCAAATAATGGACCCATATATAGAATTTCCTTATGTTGGGCCATTCCAACATAAAATTCATATATATATATATATATATATATATATATATATATATATATACTTGACTAAAGATGATTAAAACCTTAATCTAAGCTTTTAGAGTTGAAATGAAGTATAATTTCCTCTCCCTTAATTATAGCAAAACAACTTTTTCCCAATTGAAACTTTTGTCTTCTATAATTAACATTGCTAACTTGCAACACTTATCATAATTATCATGCTCCCACTAACATGAGAATTATCAACGTAACACTTATGCTCCCACTAGCTTTGACATGTACTCAGAAATCAGCTGGACTTATAGAAATCAATACTTTATTGACTTTCTTACCAAAGTTCAGACTTCTGATACAAGATGATTTGATAAAAAAAACTTAATCAAAACCATACACCATTCCTTAGATAGCAAACATGTGTGTCTAAACAATTTCAGAACTATGAAAAGGGATGTCGTAATTATAGTATCAATTGTTTAGACCTTTGTCATTCCTCACAAGTCCATGTTAGTGTGCTGGTTAGCCACACACGCTCCACTAACGACTTTGAGAATGCAAATATCACACTTTCTATCTACCTAAAATCTACTTAGTGAAAGCGTTTCCTCACCATCATTTTCATGAATCGAAGAGAAACCTTATGACACTTAGATTTTATGGTGTTTGTGTTCCTATCCATGTGAATTTGTCAAAACCATAATCACAAGACAAGGTTAGTGACAAATCTAAACTCATATGGATTGAACTTGTGTAGTGTTAACTTCTTGCCACCTGGCAGCACAAGGGCCTGCCATTTCTTCCAAGTTGTTATGTAACCAATTGAGAACTCTCAGAACTAATATGCAAAGCCAACTTTAACTGGAATGGGCACATAAATGTCAACACGATAGGTTATAAACCTCACGTCGTGAGCTAGTGAGAAACTACAAGTTTTATTCTTGATTAGATCTTGAAATTCTTTCAGGATCTGTAAGACTCCCACTGTCCTCTTGACATATAAGACTTTCTTGCCAAATATTCAAGAGATAGTGCGGATTCTTTACCAAGGCAAACACTTCACACAATTGGCCTTAGTTGGTCTTTGTTTTATCCAAAACATCACAACTTACCAATTTCAAATGTACAAGAGCAGAACACATTTTACTCTTACATTTGACAAGTGTTATAAACCTTCTTATAAGATATGTCACTCAGCTTACACTCTTGGAGTATGACTCTAAGACTTGTTTTGGAACGAAGTATGACTCATCTTCTTGATTTAACCATTTTAACAATTCAAGATTCCTCTTCTTAGTCATAAAAATGCACTAAGATGTCCTTAGAGGACTAATTGTGATATGATCTCTAAATCATTAAGATGATCAAGATACTAAAGTACTCTCCTATCTTTTCAGATTTGAGAAACTTTTATCTTTCTGCCTAATTTAATTCTTCTCATTCGTTCTGCCATATATCGAAACTTTTCCAATGTTTTAGAATTATACTTAAACTTGTAAGTATAACCATATTTACTAAACTTTAGTAAATCATGACGAATAGTCTTATCAATCTTTTGTGGTGGACTTGACCAGTGCACAAGAATGTGTACTCAATCCCTTAGTCCTTCACTTGACTCACATATACATGTGAACAAGGAATTAGTCTTAAGTTTCCAAAGATGAATATTTTCATTCATCATACTATCTAACTTGCATGATTCCAAGTTTCAGCCCAATTGAAACTTGGGTGATGAGAATCTTTCTTTATTTTGTAAATTTAGACACTACCACAAATGAAAGAATCAAATTCATATTTCCATTATTGCTAGAAACATATAAACATCAATTTTCCATAAATGCCATTGAAAGGAGATAAACTTTACCCTTAAAAGGTATTAAGTAAAGGTATTAACGGGTAAAGTTAGAAACTTTACCCTTAAAAGAACATTTTCAGTGTATATGAGAAGTATGAAGCTTAGATCTGAAGAGTAGGGGCTTAATCCATTAAGATGTAGCAATAAACTGAGGAACTCGGCGAGTCCAGAGAGGAACTCGACAAGTTGTGTCGATTTGTCCCGATTCTGTAAAGGGTAGAATTCGACGAGTCTGAGGAGGGACTCAACGAATTGACTCGTTTTATCACGACTACGAGTAGGAAGGGAACTCGGCGAGTCAGGGGGATGACTCGACGAGTTGAGTCAACTCGGAGTGTTGACTTTGACTTTGATTGAGCGTTGACTTTGACTTTGACCAAGGTAGACTCGTGAAGGGGTCTTGATGTAAGGAATGGTATCTAAGGGGTTGTTTTTGTTGGATTAGTGTCTAAGTCCGTAACTATATTCGGTGTGTACTTGATCCCGGTTGTGCATGGTCCTTTTGGGTTGCCTTCACCAAAGCAACTTGACAAGGTAATTTGAGGAGAGAGAGAGAGAGAGGATATTATGGTTTATTAATATATTATAAGAATAATATATTAAAGGAGAAATCATATTTATTTAATTAGTATTAGTCATAAATCATAATTTGGTGACTAAAAGAGATTAATAAAATAAAGGGGCATAAAATGTCAAATGTGTGATAGTTGAGTTTTAGGCTACGAAACCTAATGGACTAAGGGGGAACGAAATTATGATGAGGGATCATCATATTTTCGTCCAAGGGCCTTATTCCAAAAGGTTCTTTGGGCTGCTTGGTGGCTAAGTTGTCCATTAGGGTTTAGACTGAAACCCTAGCAGCCTGCACTATAAATTAGACCCCAAGGCTTCAATTGTTGGCCACTTGCTTCCAAGAGAGACCCTAGGGCCAAAAATTAGCATCCTCCCTCCTCTTCGAAATTTGCCTTCTTGCTTGTGGTGTTTGTGACTCATTAGAGGAGTTACAATTATGACTCTAGGCTCAAGAGAAGAAGATTCAAGCCACTATTTGAAGAGGTAAACATCTAGATCTGATGTAATTAGCTAATTTTGAAATTATGTATGCTAGATAAGGGTTTTCAAGTCTTGGATTCATTACATGTACAATAGAGAAACCTAGATCCAAGGCTTAGGGTTTGTATGAGCACATAGGATTGTTCTTATGCATAAAACCCATCAGTGGTATCAGAGCCTTGATTGGTTTCTGTTGTATGTGATGCTATGATTGATTATCTGCTGAAAAAGATTTTTTGGCCCTTTGTTCGAAATGACTCGGCGAGTCACTTCATGGACTCGGTGAGTCAGCCCAACTCGGCGAGTCCAGTGAGTGACTCGGCGAGTCGGAGCGTCAGACAGAGGAATTTTCGGATTTTCTTGCTGTTTTGCAGAAGGATAATTGCCTTATATGTTTTTAACTGATATGATTCGATTTTTATTGTTATTGAAAGATTATCCTTGCCAAAACACAAGATAATTACCAATTGATTAGATAATAAATTCCTTATATGATTAAAATTGATTATTTGAATTAATTGAATAACTTATCTTGCAAGAAATTGAATTAGGTCAAATATAGATAATCACTAAATTAATTGTTTGATTTATATTATTTGTTAATTGATCCATTGTGTTTTGAAAAGTTCAAAACTTGCCCTCAAGTTTTGAAATTTAAATAATTAAAAGTTTAATTATTGAAAAGTTTTTAAATTTCAACCCTTAGATTTTTACAAGTTTAAAAATCAACCTTATACTTTATTTATTATAAGATTAATATATATATATATATATATATATATATATATATATATATGTGTGTGTGTGTGTGTGTGTGTGTGTGACATCCCCATTTTCACGGCCAGAAAAGACCGATTTTGTTTATGCTTTGTTTAAAAATCAGAGTAACATTTTAAATAAAAGTTTTGCGGAATTTGTCCCAAAATTAACAAAATATGATAAAGATTTATCAGAAGCATTTCCAAAGAAATGTATTTCATTAAAAGACTTGGGATGTCATGTTCGTTACAGATCAAAAGCATAAACCGTACAATATAAGCCTTACTACATTATTTCATATCTACAGGCCTATATCCGTAATCCCTCATCCAAAACATCACATCTATACTCATACGCTCTACCTGTAATACAAGAAACTGAGTGGGTCAGGCTTGGGAGCCCGGTGAGTACATAGGGTTTTCAACTCACAATAAATAAGTTAATTAAATTCACAATCAACAATAACCCGATTACCCGTTCCCGTTATCCTCACTTTACGTCCCTAAACACCTATCATAAGGGACCTAGCCTAAGGATCATCATCGAGATGGACACTACTGCTAAGGGGATTCCTCAACAATAAATGTCCTAAAGGCAACCATGTGGGGGATAGAGTACACCCGTGAACACATTGTTCATAAACACCTACAGGTTGCGAGCCTGCTAGCGTTCCACTTGACTGTCTAGAAGAGTCCGTGGTCGTCATCCATACTCCACTAGATGACAGAATCAACAACATCAACATCGAGGCCTCTCATCATTTTATCACACATCACCTATTACATCTACCCATGTTTTACCCCAACATTTTCGTAGATATAAAATACATATACAGTTTAAATCATTGAAAACATGTATAAAAACATTCATCCAGCATAGATAGCAAGTATTCAAATAATATGCACACGTAATTTATATAAAATACTTCATATCTATGTGTAAGCTGAAAGTAGCTATGCACTCACATGAAAGGTGGTGACTCAGCACTCGGACAACGCTTCGATACTTTCAAAACAATTTTCCTTCGATAAAACCTAGTATCAATACCACTAGGGTTTAGTCTAACGTCAACCGCAGCTAATTAACAGTCTAGCTATTATTATTATTATTATTATATAAGCGTTAAATAAAACCCAATATAACTCATAATAATAGCCCAAATAATTATTTTAAGGACCTAATAACATTACTATAATTATTTGAAAGCTATATTAAAAATTGCGTAAGCGTAGCTTACTTACAACGGATTTTAAAGAAAACCAGACTTTATTTGGAGCAGTGTTTCGAAACCGAAAGACGCTTTTTCTCGGGACTCCGGGAGCCTCGGGGCTTCCTTAGGGTGTTAGGGGTTCACCTAGACTTTAGGGAGGGTTTGGAACCTTAGAGAGAGACAGAAATCTAGAGAGAGAAGAAGATTTGGTGTGAAAAACCGGCTACCCTCGCACCCTTTTTATAGGTGTGAGGCCTCGCAAGTACGCTGGGCGTAGGGAGGTTACGCGGGGTGTAGTCCTCGGATAAGAACACCAGCTCGGATCCAGCTGGCTCGCACGCACCTACTCTCTGAGTGGATAAGAAGCGAACGTACGCAAGGCATAGAGAAGCGACATGTCATCATTTGAAGCGAGCACCATTAGCTGCAAGCGACGACTGTGATCTTGCCACGTCATCGATTGAGCAACAGGCTTCGCAAATTCGAATGAAATCTTTAAAAATTCGTAACTATCGCATACGAGCTCCATTTTCGACATTCTTTATATCAACGCGAAGGTGGGAACATACTCTACAAAAAGAGTTACAATAGTTGACCTAGACTATTACATTGTCAAAAATGCTTAGCCCTAAAACCCGGGCGTTACAATTCTCTCCCCTTTAGGATGATTCCGTACCGGAATCATGCATCAGTAAACAGATGTGGATAGCGACTCATCATGTCATCCTCTGTTTCCCAAGTGAGATTCGGCCCATTCGAATGTTTCCATCGGACTACTACTAAGTCGACCATCTTACGTCGTAACTTCTTAGTCTTACGGTCAACTATTGCCTCAGGCTCTTCGATCAACCTTTTATTCTCATCCTTCCTTAACTCTGAGATTGGAATTATGTCGGGAACTTCTCCCGTGAATTTCCTCAAATAACACACATGGAAGGTGTTATGGATACCATCGAGTTCTTCGGGCAATTCTAGCTTGTAAGCTTGGTCCCAATCTTTTGACGAACTTTGAATGGTCCAATAAACCTTGGACTTAGCTTTCCTCGTTTCCCGAATCTTATATGTCCCTTCCATGGTAGGAATTTAAGCAAAACGGAATCCCCAACTTCAAAAGTCATTGATCGTCTTTTCTTGTCAGCGTAGCTCTTTTGACGATCCTGAGATGCTAACATTCTTTCCCTAATCACCTTCAACTTCTCAGCAGTCTCATGGACTATCTCGGGGCCCATAAACTGCTTCTCTCTGGCTTCAAGCCAACAAGACGGCGTACGAAACTTCTGTCCATACAAGGCTTGATAAGGTGCCATCTTGATGCTCGAGTGGAAACTGTTGTTGTAGGAGAATTCTACCAGAGTTAAGTTGTGACATCCCTAAAATCACAGCCAGAAAAGACCGATTTTCATTTATGCTTTTAAATAAATTCAGAGTAAATCCTTTTGATTTGAAAGAGTTGCGGAATTTGTTCCCAAAACAAAACATGATAAAATAATATTTATCAAAGCATTTCATCAAGAGATGCATTTTCATTATATAATCAAAACTCGGGATGTCATGTTCCGATACAGACCATAAAGCATAAACGATAACATTACAAGTCATTCAACAAATATATACATATACAGACTTGTAAACAAAACAACTTGATGATTCAACCATCTTATGCCCTCGCGCCACTACCTGTAATACAAATAAAACTGAGTGGGTCAGGCTTGGGAGCCTGGTGAGCATATAGGGTTTTCAACCCACAATAAATAAATTATATTTAATTTCACCAACCAATCACTATCCCGATTACCCATTCCCGTTATCCTCACTTTACGTCCCTAAAATAACATCTGTCTCAAGGGACCTAATCTAGGATTTTTCATCGGGACGGACATCATTGTTAAGGGGTTTCCTCAATAATAGATATCCTAAAGGCAACCATGAGGGGGATAGAGTACACTGGTGAACACATCGTTCACAACACCTACAGGTTATGAACCTGCTAGCGTTCCACTGGACTGTCTAGAAAGAGTCTGTGGTCGTTATCCATACTCCGCTGAATAACTAGATCAACAACAACAACAACATCGAGGCCTCTCATCTATTTATTACACACCAACTATCTACCCATGTTCTACCCAACATATTATTAGATAAAATATATATTTTCATACATAGTTTAAAACCTGTATATCATTTTCATTCAATATATATTCCACATAACAGATGAGGCATACCCACATAACACGTATTTCACATAAATCAATTCAGATCTATGAGATGGAAGAGGGTGAACATACATTCACACACATAACAACAACAAATTCTTCACATAACACGTATTTCGTATAAAATACTTCATAATCATGCGTTAGAAGAAAGTAACTACACACTCACACATATAAACAACAATATACTTAATACACTCGAACCATACTTGTATTATTATCGTGTTTATGAAAGGTAGTATACACTCACTTGATCAGAAGATGATCGGACAGCACTATGACTTGCAGAAGTAGTAATCCTCAGCAAATCTGGAAGATCTCTACAAAAATCAAACTTCTCGCGGGCAGAGCTTCGGCTCGGGAACCGCACTTCTCGGGATCTTCAGGATCCCGGGACTTGCCTCGGGGCTTGAGAATAATACCGGGGCTTCGGGGTATTTCTGGCATGCAAAACGATGCAAAACAGGAGAGAGAAGAGAGAAAATTAGCAAAAGAGCCGGCTGCCCTCGCATCCTATTTATAGGAGGCTGGAGCCTCGGAGTACGCGGGGCGTACTGGCCTCCGAAATCGTCACTGCATGCGTTATCCGAAATGTCGACACTCTTCGGAGTACGCGGGGCGTACGTCGGATCGGACTGGTGACTCCCCCTTCGGATAATGCCAGATTTTTCAATTAAAAATAAATACAATTTATTTATCAAACTTCGGAAATTCATATCTTCTTCATACGAACTCTGTTTTCGACGTTCTTTATATCCACGCGAAGGTGAGACTACGCTCTACAACTTTCGTTTAGACTCCGTCGGCTAATTTCGACTTTATTTTTATTATTTATTTTTAATAGGCCGCGACAGAAAAACTTCGTTATAAATTCATAACTTCTTCGTTTGACGTCCGTTCTCGCCTAACTTTTTATCGCTTTGATACCAACAACGAGACCTTCGATCCTCGTTTAGAATGCTTCGGCTAAAAACCGTTTGATCTCAAATCGAGTATTTCAGGCTGCATACCGCTAAGTCGAAACTTCGACAAATCATAACTTCCTCATACGAAGTCAGATTTGGGCGTTCTATATATATTCGGAAACCTCGTTTCAACTACTACAACATTATCCAAAGATATTAAGTTTATTTTACACTTAAATTTTGACGCTTATTTTTATTCTTAATTAATCAAACCACTTTTATTCTTAATTAATCAAACCACATAATTAAGCAATTAAGCACAAAACACATACTACTCAAATAATATACTTATATTATTTCAAAACGGGTTACAAAGGTTAACCTAGACTATTACATTGCTAAAAATGGCAAGCCCGGAAACACAGGCGTTACAATTCTCTCCACCTTAGAATGATTCCGTCCCCGGAATCACACATCAACAAACAAATGCGGATAGCGACCCATCATGTCACTCTCCGCCTCCCAGGTGAGATTCGGCCCATTCGTGTGTTTCCATCGGACAAGCACTAACTCGACCATCTTGCGTCGCAACTTCTTAGTCTTTCGGTCAACAATTGCCTCTGGTTCTTCAATCAACCTTTTTTTCTCATCAATTGTCAATTCAGAAATTGGAATTATGTCGGGAACTTCTCCCGTGAACTTCCTCAAATAACACACATGAAAAGTGTTATGAATTCCATTCAGTTCTTCTGGTAGTTCGATCTTGTAAGCTTGGTTCCCAATCCTCTGAAGAACTTTAAACGGTCCAATAAATCTTGGACTCAACTTTCCCCTTTTACCAAATCTTATAAGTCCCTTCCACGGCGAGACTTTAAGCAAAACCGAATCCCCAACCTCAAAAGTCATCGGTCTTCGCTTCTTGTCAGCATAGCTCTTTTGACGATCCTGAGCTGCTAACATTCTTTCCCTAATTATTTTCAACTTTTCAGCAGTTTGATGAACCAACTCCGGTCCCATAAACTGCTTTTCCCCAGCCTCAAGCCAACAAGACGGCGTACAACGCTTCTGTCCATACAAAGCTTGGTAAGGTGCCATCTTTATGCTCGAGTGGAAACTATTATTATAGGAAAATCCTACCAATGGTAAATGTTCATCCCAATTACCTAGGAATTCCAAGGTACATGCTCTCAGCATATCTTCAAGTGTTTGTATCGTTCTTTCGCTCTGACCATCAGTCTGCGGATGGTAAGCTGTACTTAAACATAACTTGGTACCCAATTCTTCTTGTAGACTTTTCCAAAATCGCGAGGTGAAACGACTATCACGATCCGATACAATCGTTAACGGAACACCGTGAAGCCTCACAATTTCCTTCACGTAAGAATTCACAAGCTTCTCCATAGACCATTTCTCCTTGGCCGCTATGAAATGCGCACTCTTAGTGAATCGATCAACGACCACCCAAATCATGTCGTGACCATTCTTTGTTCTGGGCAGTTTAGTGACAAAATCCATAGCAATGTCTTCCCACTTACCCATTGGCACAGACAAAGGTTCTAAACTCCCATACGGTTTCTGATGTTGTGTCTTTACTCTCGTGCAAGTCACACACTCAGCCACATACTTTGCAACATCAAGCTTCATCGTCGGCCACCAGTAGTAGGGTTTCAGGTCCCTATACATTTTAGTGCTACCCGGATGAATAGAGTACATGGTTTTGTGAGCTTCTTCCATCAGAAGACCTCTAATTCCTCCGGACTTAGGTACCCAAATCCGATCTTGGAACACCTTCAGTCTGTGACTGTTTACACCGAACACCAACGTTTTGCCCAAACGTTCCTCCTTTCGGTCATTCTTTTCAGAAGCTTCCTTTTGAGCTTTCTTTATACTTTCCACAATAGTCAAGACAACTTCAATTCTCAACGCTCTTGGCCTTTTCCTTTCAAGATTGACTTTCCGACTGAGAGCATCAGCAACAACATTAGCTTTACCGGGGTGGTAAAGTATCTCACAGTCGTAGTCTTTAAGTAATTCCAACCAGCGTCGTTGCCTCATATTCAATTCCTTCTGATTAAAGAGATATTGGAGACTCTTATGATCAGTGAAAAGTTTGCACTTCGTGCCATAGAGGTAATGCCTCCATATTTTCAGAGCGAAAACTACCGCTGCCAACTCCAAATCATGAGTCGGGTAATTCTTTTCATGCTCTTTTAGCTGTCGAGACGCATATGCTATCACCTTTTCTCTTTGGGTCAAAACACAACCCAATCCAACCCCAGACGCATCGCTATAAATGGCGAAGTCTTCAACTCCATCGGGTAGAGAAAGTATCGGTGCCTCGCATAGCTTCTTCTTTAGTTTCTCGAATGCTTCTTTATGCTTATCGCTCCAAGCATAAGTAGCTCCTTTATGGGTCAAAGCTGACAATGGACTAGCGATCGAAGAAAAGCCTTGGATAAACCTTCGGTAATATCCAGCTAATCCTAAAAAGCTTCGAATCTCCATGGGACTTTTCGGTTGCTCCCACTTTGTCACAACTTCAATCTTTGCTGGATCAACCATTATCCCTTCTTGGTTGACCACGTGACCCAAGAATTGGACTTCACGAATCCAAAAATCACATTTGGAGAACTTAGCATACAACTTCTCCTTCTTCAAGACTTCTAACACTTCTTGCAAGTGTCTTCCATGCTCGTCTTGGCTTTTCGAGTAAATCAGAATGTCGTCTATGAACACTATCACGGATTTATCAAGGAAAGGATTACAAACCCTATTCATTAAATCCATGAATGCTGCAGGAGCATTGGTTAGTCCAAACGACATAACCAAGAACTCGTAGTGTCCATATCTAGTTCTGAATGCAGTCTTCTCTATATCCTGCTCTCTTACTTTTAGCTGATGATATCCTGACCTTAGATCGATCTTCGAGAAATAGCTCGAACCTTGCAATTGATCAAACATGTCATCAATCCTTGGCAACAGATATCTATTCTTTATTGTTGCCTTGTTCAGCTCTCTATAATCAATGCACATTCTCATACTTCCATCCTTCTTCTTTACAAATAACACCGGAGCTCCCCAGGGTGATGAACTAGGTCTAATGAAACCTTTGTCCAATAACTCCTGAAGTTGCTTCATTAGCTCCTTGATCTCCGTCGGTGCTAATCGATAAGGTGCTTTCGCAATTGGCGTTGTTCCTGGCAACAAGTCAATACAGAATTCCACTTGTCGATCAGGCGGTAATCCAGGAAGATCTTCGGGAAATACTTTCGGATAATCACACACAACTGGAATATTCTGCATCACCTTCTTTTCCTTCTTAGCATCAATCACGAATGCTAGATATGATGTACACCCCTTGGTCAAACATTTTCTGGATTTCATCAATGAAATGATTTCAGAATTCACTCTGCGTTTATCTCCATACACCATAAACGATTCCTTCCCAGGCGGGTTCACTTTCACTATTTTCTTCTTGCATAAAATTTCGGCATCATTAGCGCTAAGCCAATCCATTCCCAAAACGATGTCGAAACCGTTTAGTTCGATAGGCAATAATTCCTCGTGGAACTTATTCCCATTCAGATCAATTAAGATGTTTCTCATACGATGGCTAACAGGTACAAACTTGCCACTAGCAACTTCGACTAATAAGGCATCATCTAGTCTAACAACAGGCAAAGCTAGCTTTCTACCAAATTCATGCGATATAAAGGAGTAGTTGGCTCCAGAATCAAACAAAATTTAGGCAGGCAATTCGTTAACGAGAAAGGTACCTGAAGCGACATCAGCTTCATCTTTAGCAGCTTCCAGTGTCATTTGGAATGCTCTCGCCTTTGGCTTTGGTGGAATGTTGGGTCTAGCTGCCTCCTTCTTCTTCGGGCAGTCCCTCGACATGTGTCCCTCCTCACCACAACCATAGAAAACTTTCTTAGTGAGGGTACATTCATTGGCATAGTGCCCTGGCTTTCCACACTTGTAGCATGTGTTCGCCACCTCACATCTTCCATGATGCTTCTTCTTACATTTGTCGCACCATTTCGCTTCACCTCTACTTCCCCTCGAACCAGACTTCGAGAACTTGTTTTTCTTGTTGGACCCTGAAGTTCCATCGAACTTCCTCTTTTCACCAACATCTGTCCTTTCCAGACCCTTTTCCTTCTACTGGGCCTCCACATTCTTAGCTGCACGAACAACCTTTTTCAGAGTAGTTGCCATCTTGACTGTCGGACCAAAGTCGACAGTCAGTCCATTAGCAAACCTCTCTATCTTGGAGAGTTCTGTTGGCACTAGGTACGGAAACAACTTAATTTTCTCAGTAAATGCAGTAGCATAGTCGTCTATGCTCATCTTCCCCTTCTTCAAGTTTTGGAACTCATTGTTCAGATCAATCAGATCTATTTCTGAACAATACTGCACCCTTAGTTGCTCCAAGAACTCCTCCCATGATATTTTCAGGGCTTCTCCTCGTCGCATAGTATCTGCCAACAACTTCCACCAACTCAAGACTCCAGTCTTCAGTTGTCTGACTGCAAAGACAGTTTTCTGTTTGTTGCTACAGTCGCAACTTTCAAATACCATCTCCATTTCGGAGATCCAATCCATTATCTCAACAGGCTTTGGGCTTCCAGAAAGACTTGGCGGCTTGGCGCCCAAGAAGTTCTTGTACATTCGCCCATCCTTGTTGTTTCTCCTTTCCGGATCGTTCCTTCGTTCTCCTTGAGTCCCAACTTGACTCATCATGCGACTATTGTTCCCTTCCTCCGATTGCTCGAGAATCAATTCAGGTTCCTCAATAGGTATGATAGGTTCATCCCTATTATTATGCAACATCTGTCGCATCTCCTCCCTTTGTTCGGCTAGCATAGCCCGAATCATGGCTTGCACCGCAACCATTGTTATTGGTTCTGGTGCTGCTGCTACAACAGGTATTTGCTCAATCACTGGCGGTTGATTCCTGTTTTCATCCGCGTTTCCAACGCCACTCCTTATTCTCACCATTTTTGATCTACATACCGAATAAGGTGAAATTTAGATCTTCATTCACGATAGATATTCAAATCATCCTTATTACTCCGAAACGTTTACATGCTAGTTCTAATACCGTAGACATACACTTAGAATCCTACACACATAAGGTTTCCAGATCCGGTCGGCAACAGACCGTAGATCCCAACAATTAATATCATATATGGCAACATATAACATTTAGCACATAAAAGCATTTTAGGCAACTTTCCTAAAATAAACTAGTGCTCGTGTCTAAAATCCAACAGACACACACCTCAAAATTCCACTTAGCATTCCAAGTTTAAGTCTAGAAATCATACAAATTCCTAGTTCGCTTAAACTAATGCTCTGATACCAATTGTGACATCCCTAAAATCACGGCCAGAAAAGACCGATTTTCATTTATGCTTTTAAATAATTTCAGAGTAAATCCTTTTGATTTGAAAGAGTTGCGGAATTTGTTCCCAAAAAAAATATGATAAAATAATATTTATCAAAGCATTTCATCAAGAGATGCATTTTCATTATATAATCAAAACTCGGGATGTTATGTTCCGATACAGACCATAAAGCATAAACGATAACATTACAAGTCATTCAACAAATATATACATATACAGACTTGTAAACAAAACAACTTGATGATTCAACCATCTTATGCCCTCGCGCCACTACCTGTAATCCAAATAAAACTGAGTGGGTCAGGCTTGGGAGCCTGGTGAGCATATAGGGTTTTCAACCCACAATAAATAAATTATATTTAATTTCACCAACCAATCACTATCCCGATTACCCATTCCCGTTATCCTCACTTTACGTCCCTAAAATAACATCTATCTCAAGGGACCTAATCTAGGATTTTTCATCGGGACGGACATCACTGTTAAGGGGTTTCCTCAACAATAGATATCCTAAAGGCAACCATGAGGGGGATAGAGTACACTGGTGAACACATCGTTCACAACACCTATAGGTTATGAACCTGCTAGCATTCCACTGGACTGTCTAGAAAGAGTCTGTGGTCGTTATCCATACTCCGCTGAATAACTAGATCAACAACAACAACAACATCGAGGCCTCTCATCTGTTTATTACACACCAACTATCTACCCATGTTCTACCCAACATATTAGTAGATAAAATATATATTTTCATACATAGTTTAAAACCTGTATATCATTTTCATTCAATATATATTCCACATAACAGATGAGGCATACCCACATAACACGTATTTCACAGAAATCAATTCAGATCTATGAGATGGAAGAGGGTGAACACACATTCACACACATAACAACAAATTCTTCACATAACACGTATTTCGTATAAAATACTTCATAATCATGCGTTAGAAGAAAGTAACTACACACTCACACATATAAACAACAATATACTTAATACACTCGAACCATACTTGTATTATTATCGTGTTTATGAAAGGTAGTATACACTCACTTGATCAGAAGATGATCGGACAGCACTACGACTTGCAGAAGTAGTAATCCTCAGCAGATCTGGAAGATCTCTACAAAAATCAAACTTCTCGCGGGCAGAGCTTCGGCTCGGGAACCGCACTTCTCGGGATCTTCGGGATCTCGGGACTTGCCTCGGGGCTTGAGAATAATACCGGGGCTTCGGGGTATTTCTGGCACGCAAAACGATGCAAAATGGGAGAGAGAAGAGAGAAAATTAGCAAAAGAGCCGGCTGCCCTCGCATCCTATTTATAGGAGGCTGGAGCCTCGGCGTACGCGGGGCGTACTGGCCTCCGAAGTCGTCACTGCATGCGTCATCCGAAATGTCGACACTCTTCGGAGTACGCGGGGCGTACGTCGGATCGGACTGGTGACTCCCCCTTCGGATAATGCCGGATTTTTCAATTAAAAATAAATACAATTTATTTATCAAACTTCGGAAATTCATATCTTCTTCATACGAACTCTGTTTTCGACGTTCTTTATATCCACGCGAAGGTGAGACTACGCTCTACAACTTTTGTTTAGACTCCGTCGGCTAATTTCGACTTTATTTTTATTATTTATTTTTAATAGGCCGCGACAGAAAAACTTCGTTATAAATTCATAACTTCTTCGTTTGACGTCCGTTCTCGCCTAACTTTTTATCGCTTTGATACCAACAACGAGACCTTCGATCCTCGTTTAGAATGCTTCGGCTAAAAACCGCTCGATCTCAAATCGAGTATTTCAGGCTGCATACCGCTAAGTTGAAACTTCGATAAATCATAACTTCCTCATACGAAGTCAGATTTGGGCGTTCTATATATATTCGGAAACCTCGTTTCAACTACTACAACATTATCCAAAGATATTAAGTTTATTTTACACTTAAATTTTGATGCTTATTTTTATTCTTAATTAATCAAACCACATAATTAAGCAATTAAGCACAAAACACATACTACTCAAATAATATACTTCTATTATTTCAAAACGGGTTACAAAGGTTAACCTAGACTATTACATTGCTAAAAATGGCAAGCCCGGAAACACAAGCGTTACATAAGTGCTCGTCCCAGTTCCTTTGGAACTCGAGGGTACATGCTCTCAGCATATATTCCAGTGTTCGAATCGTTCTTTCGCTCTGACCATCAGTTTGCGGATAGTAAGCAGTACTCAAACACAACTTGTACCCAACTCCTCTTGTAGACTCCTCCAAAACCTCGACGTGAAACGACGATCACGATCTGATACGATTGTAAGAGGAACATCATGAAGTCTTACAATTTCCTTCACGTAAGCATTTGCGAGCTTATCTATAGATCACTTCTCGTTGGCTGCTATGAAGTGTGCACTCTTGGTGAAACGATCCACGACTACCCAAATCATGTCGTGTCCGTTCTTCGTCCTGGGCAGTTTAGTCACAAAATCCATGGTGATGTCTTCCCATTTACCCATGGGTACAGGTAAAGGTTCTAAACTCCCATACGGTTTCTGATGTTGTGCCTTAACTCTTGCACATGTCACACACTCGGCCCCATACTTCGCAACATCGAGCTTCATTGTCGGCCACCAGTAGTAGGGTTTTAGGTCCCTATACATTTTAGTGCTACCGGGATGAATCGAGTACATGGTCTTGTGTGCTTCTTCCATCAGAAGGTCTCTTATTCCTCCCGTCTTAGGTACCCAAATCCGATGTTGGAATACCTTCAGTCCTCGACTGTTTGTACCGAACACTAACGTTTTGCCCAAACGTTCTTCCTTTCGGTCATTCTTCTCTAAAGCTTCTTCTTAAGCCTTCCTGATACTTTCCACAATTATCGAGACGACTTCGATTCTCAACGCTCTTGGCCTTTTCCTTTCAAGATTGACTTTCCGGCTAAGAGCATCAGCGACAACATTTGCTTTACCAGGGTGGTAGAGTATCTCACAGTCGTAGTCCTTGAGTAACTCTAGCCAGCGTCGTTGCCTCATGTTCAATTCTTTCTGATTAAAGAGATACCGGAGACTCTTATGATCAGTGAAAAGCTTGCACTTCGTGCCATAGAGGTAATGCCTCCATATCTTTAGAGCGAAAACTACCGCTGTCAACTCCAAATCGTGAGTGGGGTAGCTCTTTTCTGTGACATCCCCAAAATCACGGCCAGAAAAGACCGATTTTTGTTTATGTTTTGTTTAAACATCAGAGTAACATTTTAAATAAAAGTGTTGCGGAATTTGTCCCAAAACAAAATATGATAAAGATTTATCAAAAGCATTTCCATAGAAATGTATTTCATTAAAAGACTTGGGATGTCATGTTCGTACAGATCAAAAGCATAAACAGTACAATATAAGCCTTACTACATTATTTCATATCTACAGGCCTATATCCGTAATCCCTTGTCCAAACATCATATCTATGCTCAAGCGCCACTACCTGTAATACATAAAACTGAGTGGGTCAGGCTTGGGAGCCTGGTGAGCACATAGGGTTTTCAACCAACAGTAAATAAGTTTATTAATTTCATCAATCAACAATAACCTGATTACCCGTTCCCAATATCCTCACTTTACGTCCCTAAACACCTATCATAAGGGACCTAGCCTAAGGATCATCATCGAGATGGACACTACTGCTAAGGGGATTCCTCAACAATAAATGTCCTAAAGGCAACCATGTGGGGGATAGAGTACACCCATGAACACATTGTTCATAAACACCTACAGGTTGCGAGCCTGCTAGCGTTCCACTTGACTGTCTAGAAGAGTCCGTGGTCGTCATCCATACTCCGCTAGATGACAGAATCAACAACATCAACATCGAGGCCTCTCATCATTTTATCACACATCACCTATTACATCTACCCATGTTTTACCCCAACATTTTCGTAGATATAAAATACATATACAGTTTAAATCATTGAAAACATGTATAAAAACGTTCATCCAGCATAGATAGCAAGTATTCAGATAATATGCACACGTAGCATGTAATTTATATAAAATACTTCATATCTATGTGTAAGATGAAAGTAACTATGCACTCACCTGAAAGGTGGTGATTTAGTACTCGGACAATGCTTCGATACTCTCAAAACGATTTTCCTTTGATAAAACCTAGTATCAATACCACTAGGGTTTAGTCTAACAATAACCGCGACAAATTAATAGTCTGACTATTATTATTATTATACAAGCGTTAATAGCACTCAATATAACTCATAATAATAGCCCAAATAATTATTTTAAGGACCTAATAACATTCCTATAATTATTTGAAAGCTATATTAAAAATTGCGTAAGCGTAGCACACTTACAACAAATTTTATCGAAAATCGGAACTTATTTGGAGCAACGTTTCGAAACTGAAAGACTCCTTTTTCTCGGGACTCCGGGAGCCTCGGGGCTTCCTTAGGGTGCTAGGGGGTTTATCTAGGGTTTAGGGGGGTTTGGGGTTGTAGAGAGAGAAAGAAACTAGAGAGAGAAGTGAAAATGGGTGAAAAATGAAGCTGCCTTCGCTGCCTTTTTATAGCCTGCGAGGCCTCGGTACGCTGGGCGTACCTCAGACCTACGCTGGGCGTAATGGCTCGGTCGTACTACACGCGACGCTTCGCTGCTGGGTCATCGTGGCACTCCTCCGAACCGCTCAATCCGAAGTCCGTTGGGCGTAGCCTTCTTCCGACGCGGGGCGTTCCTCTTGTATGCGAGGCGTAGCGAGGCCAGGTGTCCGAATTCGAAGACCAGACCGTGATCCGCAAGCTACGGCCTTGATCGAGCCACGTCATCACCCATTGCACTAGCTTCGCAAATTCGAGTTACAACTTCAAAATTTCATAACTTTCACATACGAGCTCCGTTTTCGACGTTCTTTATATCCACGCGAAGGTAGGAACGTACTCTACAACTTTCATTTAGATCGCTAAGGCTAAATCTTGCTCTATCGTAAATTTACTATTTACGCTTCCCGGTATCGTGTCGGTTCTGTCACGAAACTTCGACGGGTCATAACTTCTTCGTTATAACTCGGATTTCGGTGTCTTTATATCCGCAGAATCCTTGTTTCGACCACTACAACTTTATATAAAGATATCGGGCTTATCTCATACTTTAATTTTGATGCTTATTTTTATTATTTATTAATTATACATTTATAATTAAATAATAAGCACATAAACATACATAATTCACATAATACTCAAATATTTCATCTTTATTTCTTCAAAAAGAGTTACAATAGTTGAACTAGACTATTACATTGACAAATATGCTTAGCCCTGAAACCCGGGCGTTACATTTTCGTGCTCTTTCAATTGTCGAGATGCGTATGCTATCACCTTTTCTCTTTGGGTCAGAACACAACCCAACCCGACTCCAGATGCGTCATTGTAAACCGCAAAGTCTTCAACTCCATATGGTAGACAAAGTATCGGTGCTTCACATAACTTCTTCTTTAGCTTCTTGAATGCCTCATCGTGCTTCTCACTCCACGTATATGTAGCTCCTTTGTGAGTCAAAGCTGTCAATGGAGCAACTATTGAAGAAAAACCTTAGATAAATCGTCGGTAATATCCGAATAATCCTAGAAAGTTTCGGATCTCAATGGGAATCTTTGGATGTTCCCACTTCATTACAGCTTCAATTTTTGCGGGGTCAACCATTATTCCCTCCTGGTTAACCACATGACCCAAGAATTGGACTTCTTGGATCCAAAAATCACACTTGGAGAACTTTGCAAAAAGCTTCTCCTTCTTCAACACTTCTGATACTTCCCGTAGATGCTTGCCATGCTCCTCTTGGCTTTTCGAGTAGATCAGAATGTCGTCGATGAACACTATGACGGATTTATCGAGGAATGGTTTACAAAGCCTATTCATCAAATCCATGAATACTGCTAGTGCATTCGTTAGTCCAAACGACATAACCAAGAACTCGTAGTGTCCATATCTTATTCTGAATGCAGTCTTCTCAATATTCTGATCTCTCACTTTCAGCTGATGATATCCCGACCTAAGATCGATCTTTGAGAAGTAGTGCGAAACTTGTAGTTGATCGAATAGGTCGTCAATCCTCGGAAATGGATACTTGTTCTTCACCGTTGCCTTGTTCAGCTCTCGGTAGTCTATGCACATCCTCATGCTTCCATCCTTCTTCTTCACGAATAACACGGGGGCTCCCTGGGGTGATGAACTAGGTCGAATGAAACCGTTGTCCAACAGCTCCTGAAGTTGCGTCATAAGCTCCTTCATCTCCGTCGGCGCTAATCGGTAAGGCGCCTTTGCTATCGGTGTTGTACCTGGTAACAAGTCTATCCGAAACTCCATTTGCCTATCAGGTGGTAACCCGGGAAGATCTTCGGGAAAGACTTCTGGATAATCACACACAACCGGTATATTCTGCACCTCCTTCTTTTCCTTCTTAGCATCAATCACAAATGCCAAATATGATGCACATCCTTTGGATAAACATTTTCTGGCTTTCATTAGGGAGATGATTCCAGAATTCACTCTGCGTTTGTCCCCATACACCATAAATGATTCCTTTCCGGGTGGGTTTACCCTTACTATCTTCTTTCGGCATAATATATCGGCATCGTTGGCGCTGAGCCAATCCATGCCCAAAACGATGTCGAAACCGTTTAACTCTATGGGTAATAGCTCCTCATGGAATTCGTTTCCGTTTAGGTTGATGACTACGTTCTTAATGCGATTACTAACAAGTACGAATTTGCCACTAGCAACTTCTACAATCAGGGTATTATCAAGTTTTTCTATAGGCAATGCTAATTTCCCACCAAATTTATGTGACACAAAGGAGTAGTTGGCTCCAAAATCAGATAGTATATTTGCAGGAAAACCATTTACAAGAAAGGTACCTAAAGTGATGTCTGCTGCCTCCTTCTCAGCCTCGAGCGTCATCTGGAAGGCTCTCTCCTTCGGCTTCGGTGGTATGATGGGTCTTCCTGCCTCCTTCTTCTTCGGGCAGTCCTTCAAAACGTGCCCTTCTTCATTACACCCATAACATGCCTTCTGGGTGAGGGTGCATTCATTGGCATAGTGCCCAGACTTTCCGCATTTGAAACAAGTGACCCCTCCATCACACTTCCCTGAGTGCTTCTTCTTGCACTTATCACACCACTTCGCTTCTGATCCTCCTCCTCTCGAACCAGACTTCGAGAATCTACTTTTCTTGTTGGACTTCGAGGATCCATCGAACTTCCGTTTCTCACCAACCTCAGCCCTTTCTAGACGTCTTTCCTTTTGTTGGGTCTCCACATTCTTAGCTGCTTAAACAACTGATTTCAGAGTGGTTGCCATCTTGACTGTTGGGCCATAGTCGGCTCGCAGTCCGTTTGCGAACTTCTCAATTTTGGAAAGTTCGGTTGGCACTAAGTATGGAAACAGCTTCATCTTTTTTGTAAATGCAGTAGCATAGTCATCGATGCTCATTCTTCCCTTCTTCAAGTTTTGGAACTCATTATTCAGATCAATTAGATCTATCTCCGAACAGTACTGCGCCTTCAGTTGTTTCAAGACCTCATCCCATGACATTTTCAGGGCTTTTCCTCGCGGCATTGTATCCGCCAATAGCTTCCACCAGCTCAAGACTCCAGTTTTTAATTGTCTCACAACAAAGACAGTCTTCTGCTTCTCGCTGCAGTCGTAGCTCTCAAACACCATCTCCATCTCGGAGATCCAATCCATAATCTCAACAGGCTTTGGGCTTCCTGAGATACTTGGTGGTTTCGCACCCAAGAAATTCTTGTACATCCGCCCATCCTTGTTGTTTCTCCCTTCTGGGCTATCCCTTTGCTCACCTTGAGTCCCTACTTGACTCACTTGGCGGCTGTAGTTCCCTTCCTCAGATTGTTCGGGAATTGGCTCGGTCGGCTCAACATGTATGGTAGGTTCGTCCCTATTTTCGTGGAACATCTGTCTCATTTCTTCCCTTTGTTCAGCTAGCATAGCCCGAATCATGGCTTGAACTCCAGCCATGGTGACTGGCTCAGGTGCAACTTCTTCTACAACAGGTATTTGCTGAACCACTGGGGTTGGTTCTTATCTCCATTTGCGTTTACGTTTCCGCTACGGGTCCTTGCCATCTTGATCTATACACCGAATAAGGTGAATTTAGATCTTTATTTAGGACTAATGTTTAAATCATCCTTATCACTCCGAAACGTTTACATGCTAGTTCTAATATCGTAGTCGTACGTTTAGAATCCTAAACACATAAGGTTTCCAGATCCGGTCGGCAACAGACCCTAGATCCGAACAAATAACAACATATCATGCACAAAGCATTTAGCACATAAAAGCATTTCAGACACAATTCCTAAAATAAGCTAGTGTTCACACCTCACAATTATCGCTTAGCATTCTAAGTTTAAGTCTAGAAATCTTACAAATTCCTAGTTCGCTTAAACTAATGCTCTGATACCATCTGTGACATCCCCATTTTCACGGCCAAAAAAGACCGATTTTGTTTATGCTTTGTTTAAAAATCAGAGTAACATTTTAAATAAAAGTGTTGCGGAATTTATCCCAAAACAAAATATGATAAAGATTTATCAGAAGCATTTCCAAAGAAATGTATTTCATTAAAAGACTTGGGATGTCATGTTCGTTACAGATCAAAAGCATAAACCGTACAATATAAGCCTTACTACAATATTTCATATCTACAGGCCTATATCCGTAATCCCTCATCCAAAACATCACATCTATACTCATACGCTCTACCTGTAATACAAGAAACTGAGTGGGTCAGGCTTGGGAGCCCGGTGAGTACATAGGGTTTTCAACTCACAATAAATAAGTTAATTAAATTCACAATCAACAATAACCCGATTACCCGTTCCCGTTATCCTCACTTTACGTCCCTAAACACCTATCATAAGGGACCTAGCCTAAGGATCATCATCGAGATGGACACTACTGCTAAGGGGATTCCTCAGCAATAAATGTCCTAAAGGCAACCATGTGGGGGATAGAGTACACCCGTGAACACATTGTTCATAAACACCTACGGGTTGCGAGCCTGCTAGCGTTCCACTTGACTGTCTAGAAGAGTCCGTGGTCGTCATCCATACTCCGCTAGATGACAGAATCAACAACATCAACATCGAGGCCTCTCATCATTTTATCACACATCACCTATTACATCTACCCATGTTTTACCCCAACATTTTCGTAGATATAAAATACATATACAGTTTAAATCATTGAAAACATGTATAAAAACGTTTATCCAGCATAGATAGCAAGTATTCAAATAATATGCACACATAGCACGTAATTTATATCAAATAATTCATATCTATGTGTAAGTTGCAAGTAACTATGCACTCACCTTAAAGGTGGTGACTCAACACTCGGATAACGCTTTGATAGTTTCAAAACAATTTTCCTTCGATAAAACCTAGTATCAATACCAGTAGGGTTTACTCTAACGTCAACCGCGGCTAATTAATAGTCTAGCTATTATTATTATTATATAAGCGTTAAATAACACTCAATATAACTCATAATAATAGCCCAAATAATTATTTTAAGGACCTAATAACATTACTAATTATTTGAAAGCTATATTAAAAATTGCGTAAGCGTAGCTCACTTACAGCGGATTTTAAAGAAAACCGGGCTTTATTTGGAGCAGCGTTTCGAAACCGAAAGACTCTTTTTCTCGGGACTCCGGGAGCCTCGGGGCTTCCTTAGGGTGCTAGGGGTTCACCTAGACTTTAGGGAGGGTTTGGAACCTTAGACAGAGAAAGAAATCTAGAGAGAGAAGAAGATTTGGTGTGAAAAACCGGCTGCCCTCGCACCCCTTTTATAGGTGCGAGGCCTCGCAAGTACGCTGGGCGTAGGGAGGTTACGCGGGGCGTAGTCCTCGGATAAGAACACGAGCTCGGAAACAGCTGGCTCGCATGCGCCTACTCTCAGAGTGGATAAGAAACGAACGTATGCATGGCGTACTTCGCCTCAGACGCGGGGCATAGCGAATCGACGTGTCATCATCCGAAGCGAGCACCGTGAGCCGCAAGCGACGCCTGTGATCTTGCCACGTCATCGATTGAGCATTAGGCTTCGCAAATTCGAATGAAATCTTTAAAAATTCGCAACTATCGCATACGAGCTCCGTTTTCGACGTTCTTTATATCTACGGGAAGGTGGAAACGTACTCTACGACTTTCGTTTAGACTCCGTTGGCTAATTTTGACTCTATTTTAAAAGTTATATAATTAACAGGCCGGGACATGATTGGTCCGTTAAAAATTCATAACTTCTTCATCCGACGTCCGTTTTCGCCCATCTTTTTCTCGTTACGCTACTCTTAACGAGATCTTCGATTCTCGTTTAGGTCGTGTCGGCTAAAAACTGCTCGATCTAATATTCGAATTTCGGGTTGTACACTGCTAAGCCGAAACTTCAAAAAATCATAACTTCCTCATACGAAGTCAGATTTGGACGTTCTTTTTATGGACGCTCTCGGTTTAACGTATTCTAAGAATTTCGTTTAGATCGCTAAGGCTAAATCTCCCTCTATCGTAAATTCACTATTTACGCTTCCCGGTAGCGTGCCGGTTCCGTCTCGAAACTTCAACGGGTCATAACTTCTTCGTTATAACTCGGATTTCGGCGTTCTTTATATCCCCGGAATCCTTGTTTCGACCACTACAACTTTATATAAAGATATCGGGCTTATATCACACTTTAATTTTGACGCTTATTTTTATTATTTTTTAATTATACATTTATAATTAAATAATAAGCACATAAATACACATAATTCACATAATACTCAAATATTTCATCTTTATTACTTCAAAAAGAGTTACAATAGTTGACCTAGACTATTACATTGTCAAAAATTCTTAGCCCTGCAACTCGGGCATTACAATATGTATAATAATAAGCTAGTCTTATCGCTAGTAGGCCTCATTCACGAAGCCAGTCTATAAGGTGGGTATAAGGTTGCTGCCTATAAAATGGCGCTTAATGGGTGTACACTCACACCCATCGCTTTCTTGATTGGTGGAGGGTTGTTAGCCGAACGGATAGGATAGGGCACTTAATACCTCATTATAAGTATAATGAATATTGCAAAGTAACTAACATGTTTTTCCAAATTCCCAATCTTAGTTACTTTAGGGTAAAATGTGAAAATGATGCTATTCCATGGAATTACACTTTGTACCCTTGTCAAACATTAGTGGAGCATGTGTGGTTAACCGACACACTAATTTGGGATTGACATTGGTGGCAAAGGGTGTCTTGATGTTTTTCATAGATCAATGGAGTGTGCATGGCTAACTGCAACATTGATTAGGTGATAGAGACATTGAGTGCACCATGTTGATTCACATGGTTATTCACAACTTGTTTGCGATCCTCGGCATCACAGTCACAAATTTGAAGTGCATATCAAGATTTAAACATGCCATTGAAAAGTTCAATGAATCTCAAAGATCTAGGAGTTTTCAAATACATTTAAAACTTAATCTCTTTTTCGTTTTTCATGGTGAAAATTAGTGAATCGTCATTCACTTATCTTCAAATTATTTACTTTTAGAGTATGACATCCCTTTCTAAGTTGTAAATAATGTTGTTGGATCCTAGCCCTAATTTCTCATTTGGGTGTTTAATTGGGGATTCAATTCTAATCAAAATTTATTCCTTTCTATTTTCAGATGTCTAATGCAAACGCCAACAACACTGCTCCTGGTTCATTCTCGCTAATGAGCCTATGTCAAAAAGTGACATTTGATGGATCGAATTTCAACGAATGGATGAGATACATTTGCATGATTGCTCGTTACAAGAACAAAGAATATGTCCTCGACGAGAAGCTTGAAAAGATCAATCCAGAAGTCGCTACTCCCGAATAGTTGGCCATCTTTGAGGCCCACGAGCGTGATGCAACGAAAATTCATTGCATTATGCTGGCCACCATGAATCTTGAACTCCAAAAGTCCTATGAGGACATGTATCCATATGAAATGCATCAAGATTTGCTGGAGAGGTACCACCAAAGCGCAAGGCAAGAACGTTATGAGATCATCACCAACATGATCACCGCTAAGATGGGGAGTGGAGAGTCCCTAACCTCGCATTTGCAGAAGATGCAGAGGTATGTTGATCATCTTCGCAAGTTAAATGTTAACTTTGGTGAAGATTTGGCTATCGACATAATTCTCCACTCGTTGCCCTCGTGCTACAACCAATTGAGGATGACCTACCATATGAATAAAGAAGAGGTCACCTTGAGCAAACTCCAAGGGATCCTAAGGACTGCTGAGAGCAACCTCAAGGACAAATCTGTTGACATCATCCTCTACTGTGACTGCTCTTGTATTGGCAATAGGTCAAGGAAAGGGTAAGAAGAGGAAGGATCCATGTAAGAGCCACCAAAAGGGTAAGCCCCATGATGGTTCCTCTTCTAGTGGAACCAAAGTTGGTTCAATCAAACCTTCTTCTGACCCCAAAGAAGCAGAGTACTACTACTGCCACGAGAAGGGCCACTGGAAACGAAGCTGCCCTAAGTATCTGCAAGACATAAAGGATGGGAAGATAAAGCCCAGCTTTGTAGGTATGTATTCTATTAAATTTAACAATTCATCACTTGCTACTTCATGGGTTCTTGACACAAGATGTGGTTACCACATTTGTTTTGATTTGCAGGGCCTAAGAAGAAGTAGGGAGGTGGAACATGGGAAGATAAACTTGATTATGGGAAACAGAAGATCGTCGCCTGTAACCAGAGTCGGAGTTTATTCTTTAGTGTTGAGTAATGGGTTAGGGTTGGATTTAAATAATTGTTGCTATTCTCCAGATATGGCAAGAAACATCATTTCATTTCATGGATTGTTTATACAAGGTTTTAGATACTCGTTTGATAATAGTAATGGTTCTATTAATGTTTATTTGAATGGTGTCTTTTATTTCAACGCATTACCTTGTAATGGGATTTATGAATCCGTGTTGGTTGTTGATAATTTAGGAAATGATGTGTTAAATATTGATTCATCTAATAGTCTAGAAAAAACATGCTTGTGGCATTGTCGCCTTGGCCATGTCAACAAGAAACACATAGCCCAACTCCAAAAGGATGGAGTCATTCGACCTTAGGGACGATGACGTGTGTGAATCTTGTTTACTTGGGAAGATGACCAAGTCACCCTTTACTGGCACTTGTGAAAGGGGTGAGGGTCTATTGGATCTCATACACGCTGATGTGTGTGGGCCCTTTAGATCCACCACAAGGGATGTTTGCCACTTCTACGTGACTTTTACGGATGATTATAGCAGATATGGATATATCTACTTAATCAAGCATAAGTCAGAAACCTTTGAAAAGTAAAAAGAGTTTAAGAATGAAGTGGAAAATCAGTTGGGCAGGAAAATCAAGATGCTTCAGTCAGACCGAGGAGGAGAGTACCTAAGTCTTGAGTTTCACGACAATCTAAAAGAATGCAGAATTGTTTCGCAATTGACGCCTCCGAGAATGCCACAATTGAATGGTGTGGCTGAGAGACGTAATCGGACCTTGTTGGACATGGTTCGTTCTATGATGAGTCGGGCTTCTTTGCTGATAGCTTTCTGGGGGTATGCTTTGGAGATTGGCACCCATATCCTTAACTTAGTTCCCACCAATAAGGTTACCAAGACACCTCACGAGATGTGGACAGGGAAAGCTCCCTCGTTGGCACATATCAAGGTTTGGGGTTGCGAGGCTTTCGTAAGATGAGAGACTCACAACAAGCTCGAACCTTGTAGTTAGAAGTGTTATTTCATCGGCTATCCACATAAGTCATTTGGCTATCTCTTCTATAGATCGAGTGACAATGTTGTCTTCGTTGCTAGAAGAGGAGTTTTCCGAAAAAGGGAACTGATAAGTCAAGAGGATAGTGGGAGGCAAATTGATCTTGAAGAGATTCAAGAGCAAAGCGATGAAGGAACCTCTAACACTGGCACTCAAACCGAGGAGGAAACTCCTGTTGAGCCGATTGACGAGTCCTTACCTCTTAGATGTTCCAGTAGGGTTAGTGTTCAACCCTATTTTTATGATTTTCATATTACTGTTGAAGGGGATATGTTTATTACTGATGAAACACTGATAAATTTGGACAAACATAGTAGCTACAAGGAAGCCATGGCAGGCTCGGAGTCTGCTAAATGGAAAGAGGCAATGGACAGCGAGATTCAGTCCATGTACGACAACCAAGTTTGGAATTTGGTTGAAAATGTACCGGGTCGTAAGACAGTCGGGTGCAAGTGGATCTTTAAAAAGAAGACGAACATGGATGGGAAAGTGCACACTTATAAAGCACGATTGGTTGCGAAGGGCTTTACTCAAACTCTTGGAGTTGACTATGATGAGACCTTCTCACCAGTTGCTAAAATAAAGTCTATTAGGGTAATGCTTGCAATAGTTGCGTTTCATGATTATGAAATCTGGCAGATGGACGTGAAAACTGCTTTCCTTAATGAGAAGTTGGCTGAGGATGTGTATATGAATCAGCCAGAGGGTTTTGTCGATGCGAAGCATCCCAATAGAGTGTGCAAGCTTGAGAAATCCATTTATTGATTAAATCAAGCATCTCGCAGGTGGAATCTTTGTTTTGACGAGAAGGTCAAAGAGTTTGGTTTTCTGCGAAGCGAAGATGAGTCATGTCTATATGTCAAAGCCAGTGGGAGTATAGTAAGCTTCCTCGTATTGTATGTCGATGACATACTACTCATAGGAAACGACGTCCCAACCTTGCAGGAGGTCAAGTCCTAGCTTGGGAAATGTGTTGCTATGAAGGATCTCGGAGAGGCTGCTTATATTCTGGGAATAAGGATAGTAAGAAACAGGGAAAAGAGACTGATAGGACTCAGTCAAGATACATACTTGGATAAGGTACTAAACCGTTTTAGTATGTAAAATTCAAAGAAAGGGGAGTTGCCAATCCAAAGCAATACTAAGTTGAGTAAGACTCAGAGCCTGAGTACAGAGGCAGAGATAGCTGATATGAGCCGAGTACCTTACGCTTCTGCAGTCGGCTCTATCATGTACGCTATGACTTGTACTCGCCCTGATGTGGCCTTCGCTTTGAGCATGTTCAGCAGATATCAAGGGAACCCTAGTAGAGCTCATTGGATCGCAGTTAAGAATATTCTTACGTACCTACGAAGGACAGAAGAATAGTTTCTAGTCCTTGGTGGGAGTGATGACTTAAGGGTACGAGGGTACAGTGACACTAGTTTTCAGACGGATCGGGATAATTACCGATCGCAGTTGGGCTGGGTCTTTACGCTAAATGAAGGAGCAGTAACTTGGAAAAGTTCCAAGTAGGAGACCATAGCTGATTCAACGTGCGAGTCAGAGTACATTGCGGCAAGTGAAGCATCAAAGGAGGCTATATGGTTGAAGAACTTCATTGGAGATCTTGGAGTTATGTTATCCATAAAAGAGCCAATGGAAAATTTCTGTGATAATGAAGGTGTGGTTGCCTTAACCAAGGAACCAAGAGATCATGGCAGATCTCGACATCTCGACAAAAAATAACACTTTATTAGACATCGAGTAGAAGAGGGACTCCTCGTTGTGAAGAGGGTATCGTCAGAAGAAAACCCAACAGATCCCCTTACGAAGGGACTGAGTAGGGTCAAACACTTGCAGCATGCTAGGAGCATTGGGCTAAAGGACGATATAAGTTTAGATTAGATAGATAAGAAATGTGTAATAGATAATTTGTACTTGACATTTGATGAATAAATAAAGTTGTGTTATTTATGAGTAAAGCTACTATCTTGTGTTGGTTATTTATCTATTGTTTCAATTTGCATGTTTTGACTTCCTGAATAATAAGATTATTTGAACAGTCCACAATCGTTCATATTTTGGAAGTAGATATGAATGAAGACTGTCATGAATTTGTTTGTAGATTGTCTAAAAGGTTTTGGACATAACAAAGGTTTGCTACAAATTTCATGAGTGCTTATGAATATGATTTGAGCATTGGAATAAACCTGCGCTTGCTGGTATCACTGCTTTTAACGAGTGACCGCAAGATGATAATATTGTATGATCTTTGAACCTAGAGACATGGTTATTGTTTGCTAGTTGATCATACATTGATAATGTGAAAACGCATCAGTAACTTGATATTATAAAACACATTGTTGTGTGTGACTTAGCTAGTGACTAATAAAAGCATATGAGTCGAAGTTTTTATGTTCCTTTTATCCTAAGAGGGTAAGAGCGATATATGGCCACTCGATGATTTGTTTTGACTTATGTGCCAGGCCCGGTCAGGATGAAGTTGATGTGTTCAACTAAATTCTATGTCAAACAAATCCGAGATCGAGAAACAGATGTTGGACAATGATGTGTGCATACTCACTTAGTTTTAAACCTACTTTTAATTATAAAATAAACACACAAAGGAAGTGGACCTATCAATTGTGGTATAGTTAAATAAGTAGGGTATCGAACACAGGGAACGGTAAATTAAAACTAAAAACTAATTCTATGTAAATTAATTAATAAGTAAAGGGTTTTCTCTAGCTTTACAAGACTAGAAACTTACTAACTATTACTTAATCTAAAAACTAAAAAAACAAAGAATCAACTAGATTCAATAATGGGAAGGAACTTCTGTTTAGTTCAACTCAATTGATCATATGGTTGATTTCAAGGTAATGGTGCAATGGATTAACTCTTTTGTTGGTTACCGATTCAAGTGATTAGATTCGCGTTCACTACACTAATCCTTAGCGAATAAACTAACTCAAACAGTGATCAGTTGTCTAATTTAATTAAATTCACTAGATTAATTATTCGGGTTAATTTAGACTTGCAATAGTTAACTAATTTGGTCCGTTAATTAACTTCTTGTTGATGGTCATCACACAAGCTCACACATGAATTTACTCAATTTTCTTATTAATTATAGTTTCATGTTCATTAATCCTAGACATATGACAAAGTGGTCACATAAACATATGAGGTTGATAATCAAAAGATGTTCATGCTATTTAATTACCTTCCTATTAACAGAAAATTAATTATCATTCACACACAAGGTTCTTTAGCAAGCTAAAACTAACAAAAATCACCAACATTAAATTAATCCTACCAATAATCAAACCATAGTCTCAATTTTGTATCCCCAAACAGAAGTTTAAGAGTTTTAGCTCATGATTGAAGTAAATAACAGCAAACAAATGAATTCTAATTGTATAAACATAATGAAAAACAAAAGATTTAGTAGAATGATGAAATTTGCCTCAAATCTCCTTCAGAATTGGATTCTAGCTTGTATCTTCGTTCTCTAGGGTTTTTCTGGTTCTTTAATCGCAGCTAATCTCTCCAGAAGGGTTCCAGAACTTCCCTTGTCGATCTGAGAAGTTATCTTTATATTTGCGAAACGACTCGTCGAGTCAGGTGCCGACTCGTCGAGTCCATCTCTCAATCCCCGTATGTAATAAGTCTCTGGGTCTTTGAGTCTTTATCTTCTCGAATATTCGCTCGGACTCGCCGAGTAGACGACCCTACTCGCCGAGTAGGTGTTATTTTTTTTGGTGTTTTTCTTCTTTGTTCAATTCCCGAGCTCCCAACCGCTTCTCCTGCTTCCTTTTGCTTCCGAGCTTCACTTTTGGACTGAAAACATAATTCAAACACTTTTAAGTACCTTTTGTCCATGATATGCAATAATTTAGCTAATAAATGATAAAAAATCTATACTTAATATGAACTAAATATGCACATATCAGACAATAAGTATTGTCAGCATGATATCTAGAGCATAGGATTGTACGATCCGTTATCTGAAGGACTAGTTTTGATCAGAGTTGACAGAAGCGTATAAAGAACTACGATTGCTGATCGGATCCTGAAGTCATATATGAAATATAGTTACTAGACTTATCCAAGTGGGAGACTGTTAGATTAGTGTCTAAGTCCGTAACTATATTTGGTATGTACTTGACCTGGTTGTGCGTGGTCCTTTTGGGTTGCCTTCACCATAGCAACTTGACAAGGTAATTTGAGGAGAAAGAGAGGATATTATGGTTTATTAATATATTATAAGAATAATATATTAAAGGAGAAATCATATTTATTTAATTAGTATTAGTCATAAATCAATTAGGAATTAATTTGGTGACTAAAAGAGATTAATTAAATAAAGGGGCATAAACTGTCAAATGTGTGATAGTTGAGTTCTGGGCTAGGAAACCTAATGGACTAAGGGGGAACGAAATCATGATGAGGGATCATTATATTTTCGTCCAAGGGCCTTATTCCAGAAGGTTCCTAGGGCTGCTTGGTGGCTAAGTTGTCCATTAGGGTTTAGACTGAAACCCTAGCAACATGCACGATAAATTAAGACCCCAAGGCTTCAATTTTCGGCCACTTGCTTCCAAGAGAAACCCTAGGGCCGAAAATTAGCATCCTCCTTCCTCTCCAAAAGTTTCCTTCTTGCTTGTGGTGTTTGTGACTCATTAGAGGAGTTACAATTGTGACTCTAGGCTCAAGAGAAGAAGATTCAAGCCACTATTTGAAGAGGTAAACATCTAGATCTGATGTAATTAGCTAATTTCGAAATTATGTATGCTAGATTAGGGTTTGCAAGTCTTGGATTCATTGCATGTACAATAGAGAAACCTAGATCCAAGCATTAGGGTTTGTATGAGCACATATGATTGTTCTTATGCATAAAACCCATTAGTTTTGTATAGGGTGTGAGTAGAGCCGGTTACAGGAGCAGAGACATTCAACTATTTCACTCGACATTTGAGGTGAGTTTTCTTCTAGTAGGGACGGGTCGAAGGCACCAATGTTGGTCCGTTTGTGTATGTTAGCATATGCCGAACTAAGGTCCGATGATGGGCTGTTCCCGATGTAGGTTCATATGTTACGGACTTCGGATCGATACTCGGGCAAGACCGATGAATGTTTGTATTCTTGATGTCTTAGTGATTCTGGCATGTGTCTGTTTGAATGTTTCCAGACTTCATTCTGATGTCGGGGCAAGCCCGATGAATGTTTATATGTTTATGTTATGTTTTTATGTTTATATGTATTTGTTGATATGCTTATGTATCCCGAGCTTTGCTCGATGCCGGTCGGGGTCCGATGACGAATTTTGGTCCGATGCCGAGCGGGGCTCGATGTCGGGCAGGGCCCGATGCCGAACTTCGGTTCGATGACGGGCAGGGCCCAATGTAATGGGATAGGCCCAAGTTATGTGTTTATGTGATTATGTGTATGGTATGTGGTAGTTTGGGGAGACTCACTAAGCTTCTTGCTTAAAGTTTTCAGTTTTGGTTTCTGGTACTTCCGCTAGTAAGGGGAAGAGCTCGGGATGACTGCATTGCACACACCACAACGTTTAGCCTAGGATGATTTACTCTGATATTTGGACATGTGATTTTGATATAGTGTTTTGATATGATGTTTTGAGATACTATCACTTATGTTTTTATGAGATGATTTGGGTTACTATCGTATTATTTATAAATTAAAAATGAAAATTTTGGACCGTATTTTTGGGATGTTTCACAAATTCTCCCGTTTCATGATGTTATAACGCTAGCGAGCAAGGGACGGTATTTTAGCCGTTATACTGGAATTATGGAGGTGCCTCATTGGTTCTCCACAACATTTTGGTACCCATACTCGTTAGTCTTAGGAAGAAAGATGCACTTGTGGTTGACAACTTCTTATGGGAAGTAGAGTAATACTTCGAGTGGTTAAACATTTAGTCAATACAAACAAGATCATGATGACCATGATGTACTTGAAATATATAATGATCCTATGGTAGCAATATTGACATGGGGCATTTGGTGAGGTATATGTGTATATCTCATCAAAGAATTCAAGAAAAAATCTCGTATGACGAATACACGAGATGAGAACAAGAGACAACCACAATACCTCAAGAATTATGGGACAATCAAGAAGTATGTTAAATAGTTTACATCAATTATTTTTGAGATCATGGTTATTTTCAGAAGAGGAATTGTTTTTCTTTTTTCTTGATAGGCTACAATTGTAGGGATAAATGGATCACGGAGATGATTAGATCAAGACTTTGACATGAATGTTTCAAGTGTGGACATAGCTCAGTCCAATAAAAGGGAACACATGTCAAGTCTAATATTGTTTTTCTTTTTTCTTTTTTCTTGATAGGCTACAATTGTAGGGATAAATGGATCACGGAGATGATTAGATCAAGACTTTGACATGAATGTTTCAAGTGTGGACATAGCTCAGTCCAATAAAAGGGAACACATGTCAAGTCTAATATTGCAGGCTTTTAAAATCACACTGAAAGTTAAACATAGTAACCTTCTTTGTTTCTCTGAACCTTTTAATTACACTTTAACCATTGATGGTATTGAGCATCAATTGCGTCAAGCTCCTTCTCCAATTTCTTACTCAAAACCTTTGGAGAACGAGGAGAGGGCATATGTTTGAATTAGAAGACATGGTTGTCTACGAATCTATGTTATAGATCTCCGAGCTCTTTGACCCATACTGAATACCCTAAATATGTAGTTGATGAATGAATTGAATAATTGCATCCATGATTATCATAGTCTTAATGATCCTATTGAACTTTGATCGATTTGAGAACCTTCACATATACATGAACTTTTCCAAGTAGGTATAAGCTTCAAGATAATGTCTTCTATTAACCTGGCTATGAAGGAAACATTTTTCTATAACAAGTCAAGTTGGTCAATCATCTCTTGAGCTATCAAATGTACAATGTCAGAATGAAGATAAAATGGGAACCCAATATTCCTTACTCCATATGTCATTAAATTACACAACTTTTTTAATATACACTGTCTTATAATCGATAAAGACTGAAATTAAAGCTCTTACCATTGAAATCATAAATTCTTAAAATAAATAAGATAGAGTATTCATCGTTCTTTTCTCCTTTTAATATGAATTGGTTCTCTCACTAACACATGAGTTTTGCTTTGTCAATTTACATATCATAAGCTAATAACACACTTGTTTACTTTTTGGAATTGCTTCACTTGCGGTGTGGGTCCTTTATTTTCATAAGAGTAGTTGGCTTTATACCCTACAATACAAAAAATCAAGATTATACATCAACAATATGTTAGGAAAATATAACAGGTAATTGCACAAAAGAACAGAATTAAACGATTGTTGTTGAGGCCTATGTTTAACACAGCGTCCTTAAAACCACCCTATATGAGTGTTTTTTTTCCCATGATACAACAATGGAAATCGATTCTTCAAGATTGGCCGGACAAATGATGGGCTTGGAAAATACCTTGGTTGTAGTAGGAGAAAGAAGAAGCAGAATCGTAAGAAAGGAAGTGAGCATCGTCTCATTTGGTGTGTCTCATTATCGACCAAAATGGTGTAACCAATGAAGAATTAAAGAGCCCAATTTAATTAAGAAATCAAAAAATCTAATTATTAATGACCTTTAATTCGAGATTGTAAACGAAAAGAAATTAATTGCAAAAATGTCCTTGAATTTTTCTAGTCAACTGGAGCCAAACTGGCTCGCATTTGCACCTCCTACATGTGTGCAAGAAACAACCTTGGTTGTGTAAAGTTAGCTAGTTTTTGTAGTTATAAACTCATTTTTTTCATACCCCCACAAAGTAAAACCCAATAAACCACTTACTTATACTTTTCCAAACACCTCACTTTAACATGTAATTTCTCATTCATCTTTAATCCGTTTTGGATGTATGATATATCTAAAAACAGGTATCATGGAGGAGAACACAAATATATAATCGTTAGTCCGCTTTGACTATACTTATAGTTAGAAAATACTGCTAAAAAATGGGAAAAAAATCTCATTTTTGGAACATAATATATATAACACATCAAATATATACTTTTAATTGGGAAACTTATTGAAGTAATGTTTATATATATATATATATATATATATATATATATATACATATATATATATATATATATATATATATATATATATATATATATATGTGCATGGTTGTTACATTCTCTATATGAATATTACATGTAATTGACTCTAGTATGCATATTCCGAATGAATATATGTCGACTAGATCATTGTATTCTTGATGATATTCTTATGTTTCAGTGTCTTGAGTAGCTGAATTTCATAATACAATCTCTCAAGTTGTTGTGGTGGTTGCAACGTAACATCTAAACTCACTTGGATCCAAGCAACTTCAATTCCTTCAACTTCATCAAATCCCTAGTATATATGAATACCTAAAAAAAGAAACTATGAAATCAATATGTTCATTCTTTAAAGCATCTTTTGTAATATGTAAATTCATTATAGTAGCCTAGAAGGTGGGTTCGGAAATCATACACAATCTTAATGCCCCTCTCCCAAGTCCTAAGTAGCTCATTGCACTGAAGAAAGAAAAATATGAACTAAGAAATTGATAAACTGTCTTTGTCAAATTCTACTACATGGGAAATTGAAACAAGATCTTACCCAAATATAACGACTATTAGGGCATATTTTGACAATGCTACTATCCCGAGGCTCCTGTTGCCGATTTGGCTTTGACTTATGTTTAAATTCTTGAAGCAAATTGTTTGCAGACATCAAGCGTCCATCCTCAGAATTCATTGGTATCATCGTTCAAGGAAAAGATGGCTCAAGACCAGTGTTGCAGAAATCGAAGTGGGCGGCCGATTAATCGCTTGACGGCCTTAAACCGATTACGATTAAGGTGTTTGACGGAAATTGGTCAAAATCGGCCTGGGCGGTCCTTGGTGGTCTCGGCGGTCATAGGTGGAAATTTTTTAAAAAATTCAAAAAATTTTAATTTTCAAATATTACACCAAAATTTTAAATTTTCAAATTTTTAAGTTTTCAAATTTTAAAATATTAAAGAAAAATTTTCAAAATTTTAAAATTTTAAATTTTCAAACACTTAGCTTTTTAGGAAATATTAATTTTTTAAATAATTTTATTAATAATTAAGGGTCCCCAACTAATCTCCGATTAATCTCCGCATAGTCCGACTAATCGCTTATCGCCAGTCGACCGCCGAGCTATCGCCAAACGATTTTTACAATCTTGCTCAAGACTAAACAATAAATGACACAAAATCTATATTTGGTAAAGATCAGAAAACGCTTCAGGAGCAACAGAAAAAGAATCAATTCACGTTTGAGATCGAAAGTAATTTCAATTAAATATCATTCTCAACGAATCCTTCAAACATATCAAAGCATTCAAGATATTAATTCATGTCTTTCTTCTCATATCAAAGAAGATAAAATAAATTACTCAGATATTTATTTATATGTATGTATGCAGAGGCTAAAAAAAGAGCTTGATATAAAGGGGCAAGAATCAAGGGAGTATCTCTAGAAATCAAGCCTCATTTATCACCTATAACAATCTAAATTCGAGACGGGAGGGGATTAGGGATCCTAAAGAACCAAATTTGAAGGTCATTATTATGCTTCATGCAATAAAAATTCTATCTCAAATTAACGTTAATGAGACTGAATTCAAGAATACTTTGCAGAAAAAAAAAAAAAAAAAAAAATGGATCAAGTTATAAGCGAGATCATGATTTATAAACAATTGACGCTTAAGTTCTCTTGCACGCTAGAAATTTCCTCAAAAGTTTTACAAACAAAAATTATCCCGTAAAACTACGAATGCGTATACTTTATATACTAAATCATTTAAAATTGAAATAAAAGGTTTCGTGGTGTAGTTGGTTATCACGTCAGTCTAACACACTGAAGGTCTCCGGTTCGAACCCGGGCGAAGCCATAAATTTGTTCTTTATTTAATTTTTTTTTATCAATTCAGTTTTGTTTATCAACTGTTGTTACTGTTACATATAGAATAAGAATGTACAATTTGAAAGTAAAAGTGAAGTTTCAGTAATTGAGCTCCACAAAAAGACTGGTTTGAGGGTGCAGTCCAAGTTCTTCAAGTGTGGAGGAGAGTTGATGCTGACCATAAAGAACTCGAGGGAAGAAGGTGACAAGAGTGTAGCTCCCGACATCTAACCACCCCGAAGAATCTACGAAATCATACACAGATTGTAGAGTAGCTGTACAAGGAAAACTTCCTACTATATTCTCTCCTATTGGTAGTCTCACGAACACCTTCACATAAAATCAAACACCACAATTACATCTATAACTCTATTTCTACCCTAATACCATATCTTCTTATGGATTCAATTTCATGAATTTAGATTTTGAGATCCAAAAATTTATACCTCAATAACAGGCTCAGGCTCAGGCTCCGGCTCTGGCTCTGGCTCCGGCTCATCGCACAATTTAGCATCACGCTCTGCTTCCAGTTCCTTTCCGTTTTGATCTTCTTCCATCTGCAATTCGTCATCCTGAAATGGAATCAACAATTTAAGCAATTAAAGCATGTTTCTTGTTAGATCAATGTCAGATCAAAACACACTTGATCGGCTTCAAGTGCAGCTGGATATGGAGCGTCTTCTTCCTCCATCAATGGTGGGTTGTTTGTGTGCTCATCTGTGGTATTGACGCTTGCTGCATCAAAGGCTCGGTCATTTTCTTCAAGAACACTCTGCAACTCTGTAACCATTTCTTCAGGTGATGAAGGCCCCTCAAACTAGATGATGCATTTTTGGGACAACAATCCAAATGGTGTTACAGCGTGTTCTTGTAGATTGAGTTTTCTGGAATTTAGATTTTGAGTGGTTAAGTATTATGTTATACCTGAACAAAATCAGGTCCCGGTTCAGGTTCAGGTTCAGCCACCAGCAACGAAGCTTCCTCCTCGCACAACTTAGCTTCACTCTCAGCTTCCGGTTCTATTTCGTTTTGATCTTCCTCCCTCTGGAATTCGTTACCCTGAAATCGCATGAACAATTTAACCCAGTAAAGTAGGATTCTTAATTTTAAGATCAATGTTAGATGAGAACATACTAGATCGGCTTCAAGTGCAACTGAACATGGAGCGTCTTCTTCCTCCATCAATGGCGAGCTGTTTGTGTGTTCATCGGTGCTATCGACGCTTGCTGCAACAAGGGATGCGGCATTTTCTTCTAGAACACTCTGCAACTCTGTAACCATTTCTTCAGCTGATGAAGGCCCCTCAAACTACAATGAAATACGAATTATAAAGGAGGAGGTTGAGCAGAGAATCTTAGATTAGAAGATTATACCTGCCGGAGCTTAGAAAAACCCTCGCCGGTGTCGGTGGCTCCTTTAATCACCGCCCAGAAAGGAAACCTAGAAGCGTTCAAGCTCTTACTGATTTCAAGTCTCTCATTTTTCCCAATAGTATCACCCCAAGAAACAAAGTTTTCGTTTACAAACGCCGATAAAAACTCCGAACACAGAGTCTTTACACAGAACGACGATGAATCAGGATTATCCGGTGAGTGCAAGTAAACAAACAACAGCTTACACTCACGCCTAGACAACTCCACTGCATCCATAAAACCCCCGGGAACGAAATTTGGATGTATTTCACCATATCGACTCTCAAATTCTGACAAGAAATCCACTGCTTCCGATGCCTCCACCGTTGTTGACACAGAAGCCGAAACTAGAGGAGTCGACGACGGTTTCCGGCTACGACTAGAGCTAGTTAACCGGACCATGCGTAGCCAATAAGAGAAAACAGAATCAGTAGCCACCCGAAAACTCAGCCTAACTGAACCGGTAACTCTCCCTACGCTACCACCGATTACAGAAATCGGGAGGAAGAACAGCTTCCATGGTAATCGTAGAGCACCTACTGCTACAGGTCTGATTAGTTCTCTTCCGGTGACGGAAGTTGTGGACTCCGACTCGCTGTTATCTTTGACACCCGTAACAGATTCTACTTCACTCATGTTACTATATTACCAAATATAATATGAACACCGTCTGATTTCTGAAAGTGAACAATCTTTACACTGATCACGTTACGATTTTGAAATCAAGATGTATCTTTGATTTGATTCTTTTGTGGCCATGAGGACTGAAGTACGTAATTGTGGATGGATTTAGCCATTAATTGAGGAGACGAATGCTTGTTAAGTTTGACATCGACGAAAGTAGCTAGCATGCATGGTTTCCGCAAAATCCACATGTTTTTGGCTAAACACGATTGCCACGACAAATCCTTTTTGGCAAAGGAATTTATCATCAAATTTATTGTAATTGAAAATTCTATTCCAAGGAGCAAACACACATGCTTTGTAATATAGTCGACTTGGGTTTTCGTTCTTTTACTTTTAAATACAATTTATATAGGAGTATTTAGCAAGTAACTAAATTATTGATCTATTATGCTACTATTAACTAAAAGTTGAGATCTTACCCCACACATCATTAGCATGTCAACACAAAAGAAGCTAGAAAGGTGTTCATAATGTTCATTTATACTCAATATTCCTGTTTTAACTCTCTCGTTATTTATTTATTTATTTATGTGTTTATTTTATATGACAATAAGACAGATTTTTAGGATCTTGTTTTAGCTATTTCGTTCCACATAAATGGTCAGATGACCAGCAAAAGGGGCTTAATAATGATATTGTATCATTACTTGAAAACAAATTGAATTTAGTATGGATAAAAAGCATAATATAAAACTCATTGGATGTCTTTTTTCTGTATGTATTTAACATATCACTTGTAAATGTTAAAATTAATTTTGTTCGACAAAGTTAGTGCATGCAAGCGGATTAATGTTTTCATTACACGTGAATGGCTCATCTTAAACGATCGGAGGGTCCCTATCTTAACATTGCATCTTTTGTGTTGTTTAAAATGGAATGATGGAAGCTAGATGCAAAAGGGTCGGCCACACATGCATATTAGGTTGAAATATTTTCCATATCATCAAAGGGATAGTACAATGAACGGCCGGACCGAATATTCGTACAGAAAACCGAATCTAAATCGAATCCGAACCTAATAATTTATTCCACTATTGTTTACATGCATTTTTTGGTTGTATATTCAATGAGATTCAGGCTCCTAAACAAGGGGTATTATAGCTAGTTTTTTAACTAACATTTACTTTATTTTAATAAATCTTACATATGTTCCAAATGTTTTGTCCCTCCGTAAATGAAGATTTAAATATTTGTAGAGTTATGGTTAGATTTCTCGAGAAACTCAAGGTGAAAACCGACATAGTATTGATATCAACTCAAGATTGACAATATTAATGAAATATATCTTATTGCGTTTCTAATACCTTAAATAATTACAAAAGGCCCCCTAAATTATAAAAAATTACCAAACAATATGGTTTATTCGTTCCTTTTCGGTTTGATTCGGTCTTTTTAGTTCTATTCGGTCCTTAATCATATTGTAAGTGTTATTCAATTTATTTGGGTAATAACCAAACCAGACCCGTATAGGTTTAATCAATCCAGTTTTCAATTTCTCCAATCAGTCCTATTCAGTTGACGGTTATTCGGGTTCGCTCCGGTTCTGACTTGAATAACAACCCTAACTTATTACAAGGAAAATAGTAAAACGGTAACCGAACATGTTTCCTAATAGGACATGCATGACAATGAAAATAGTACAATGGTAACAAAAATGTTTCCCGATACGACATGCATGGCAAGAAGCAGGACTAACGTTTTTATTACAAGCAACACAATTATTTGAAATCAATGACCGAAGAACACGTACGCATGAATGGTCGAGGCGTTGGTGCCATAATTAAGGACAGACTGTATAAAACAAGAGCAACATGAGATCAAGACTTCATGGGAGCTAGATAAAGATCTCCCAAGCTATCATACCTAAGAGTTGTTCGTCGAATGTCGAAGTGCTTCATAGAAAGAAAAACTCATCAAATTTAGTGGAAACTTCATTATCTTTGGTAAATTTACGTACATATATAAGGTATTTGATAATATTAGGAATGACAGTAAGAACATTGTGTAAGTGTTATGTGTGGTAATGTGAGTAACGAGTATCAATAAACGATTACCAATAAGGACATAATTAATATAACTCTTATTGCTAATAGAATGGAGTATACCTTAGTCCGAGGCAAGGAGAGATGCGGCCCTTGTATTTATATACCAAGTTGTATCCAGATGATCTGTAACGTGTCACACCCCCGAACCAAACGGCGGAAACGTCCGGGGGCTGTCGTGACTCAATTGAATACCATAACATTGAATATATATGAAACAAACAACATTCGTCACCATTCATCAACATAGTACAACCAGTAGTGTTTACATGTCATACATTGTTTAAGACATTACATTTCCAAAAATTAATGTTGTTTGGTTCATTCAAAAATAAACTGCAACCGTCACTGAGTATGATTTCCCTTGATTCACTGGTTCCCTGAGAATACAAGTATTTTGAAAAACGTCAACATATGAAATGTTGGTGAGTTCATAAGTAGTGTTGGAAATCGAATGTTTGTATTGCTTGAAAAACCACCAGAAAATCCGATATTTTCTGAAAAGAAAAGCTTTGGAAAACGTTTGTGAAGATCCATAGGTATGCTTGTTTGTTTCTATACTTGTAAAAAAAAATGTTCATTGAAGATGTATGCATTTCAAATCTGTATGTATTGAAAACCCTAGGAAAACCCGATGTTCTCCTAGTTCCTTGAATTACATGAAGTTACATTGAAACCATTGCATAGCGTATAGTGTCAGTCACAGGCGACGTTGGAAGGTTCTCGAGCAGGATTATTTACTACAAACCCGCGTTACACAAACGCCCAGTTTACAGTTATACTAACGAACCCGAAGGCGTCGTCAGTACTAATCGCGTTATCCAATCGCCCTGACTAGGTGTAGTCCCACATCCGAAGAGAAAGAGGTCACGAAGACCCCGGTGACTCCATTAACCGGTTGGGGATATAGTGTACGAGGGGTCCCAGACCCGCCTCGCAAAAAGGCAGACTCCACTGGCGACACTAAAGGACCCTTGGGGACCAGTAGTCTACAGCCATTGAAAGTCCGGTTACGTCGTGTCGGATTGGTAAAACCCAACACTTCGTAAGATAGAGGTCTTCGGGCCTTAAGATCAGGTCATTGGGCTAGCTAGGCTCAACGAACAAGATTTTACACTTTTGGGGCCCGAAGATGGTGCGTAGACGTCTGTGCACACTCGTATGTATAGTGAATTCCAAATCGTTAGTTGTATGAATCGTAGTGTCGTAGTGTCATAGCGTCGTAGTGTTAGTAGTTTTCGGATTTTATTGGTTCGAGACCGAACCAATTCGTTTAACAACGACTTTTGGTATTGTAGTGTATTGAATTTCGTAGATAGCCGTGATGCCATTATTTAATCAAATTGTGTATATTGAATTAGCCTTGAAATATTCCTGTTTTCAGCCCCTCATTATTTGTAAAATTTACATTTTCAACCCTTTTTATTAAATACTTCCCGGTTTGGTCCTTAAACTATTTTTCTTGATATTTTAACACCAAAAATTATTGAAATTAATATTTTTCAGCATATTTTTCATAGAAAACAGTTTAAGACCCTGAAAATGCAGTTTTCTCGGTTTTAATCCCTTATTTTCGCAACTTTGACAATTTTGGCCCAAATTGGAAAATTTTTGCAACTTTGGTCCTTTTTAAATTTAAAAAGCATTTTAAACCTTTGAAAAGGGTTTGGGACACTTATAGTCCACTGTTTTACAGAAAGTTACAGTTTTGGCCCTCCAAAACAGGAAAATTCGCATAATGGGCCTTATTGGGCCGAAATTTACATTTTTAGCCCAATAGGCTTGAAATTTATGTTTTTAATCCTCTAAATGAATAAAATTCCAGAAATAGCTTCATTGAAACTGTTTTGACACATTTCAACCATCAGAATCTGTAAAATATCATTTTGGGCCCTTAATTTTGTATTTTTCACATTTTTGGCCCAAAATGTGTATTTTTAGCTTAAAGGAAATTGTTGCTAACCACTTAGCTATTTTTCTTGTATCACTTATTATGTAGGAACATATTTGAAGCTAATATCATAAAACATGAGTTATATCTCGGTTTTGAGGGGTTTAATGGCTAGATCCAACATTAAAACACATATAAGCATACATATAAGCATGGAAATCATACAAGGCATACAAATACATATAGATCTACACTTTCACTTGTATTCCCCCCCACAAAAACTCTTAAAAACAGAAAATAGGGGTATGAATCTCACCTTGAGTGGGTAGTTTCGGTTCTTGAAGAAAAATTGGAAGAAATGAAGTGATTTTTGGCCCTTGCACTCCTTGATGAACTTTTCGAGATTATTGGGTTTCTAGAGTGCAAGATCACGGTTTTTACATGGATTAGGAAGAGATTTTGATAATAAAAGAATTTAAACCATAGATCTATGCATAATCTTACCTTAGATGATGATTTACTTGCAAAATCCTCTTGGAAAGTCCCTAAATTTCGAGATTTTTGGAGAGGGGAGGGAAGGAGAGTTCTTTGAGTGTTCTAGAGAGAAAGTTGAGATATTTTGGTGTGTGTGGTGATGCTTGGCCGAGAGCAAGAAGGGAGGAGAGAAAGAAATGACTCTTGAAGTGATACATGCATGGGTGTATGTGATTTGTGCCTAGAAATCCATTAGGTAATAGTGAGGTGGCAACCAAAGTCAACCTCCCCTTGGATTTGGGCCTTGGGCCGAGAATATGAAGGGGAAAGAGGAAAAATTTGGGCTTTTGCCCCCAAGCCCAACATTAGAGGTAATTAGGGTGTTTATTGGACTTATAAAATAAAATTGTGATTTTTGTGCTTTATTAAGCTAGGTTAGGTTTAATTATGGATCAAAACTTGTGTTTTGTTTCCTTCTAGGTTCTACCTAGCCCAAAATATTGAAATAAACGAATGTGGGTCCAATTAGAGCCCAATTAGGGTCCTAAACCCATGATAGTCCAATTGGAAGCTTATTGGTCCATTTGGATCCAATAAGGAAGTCTTAGTCCAAAATGGACTTAACCAAAACTTCTAGGGTTTCCAATTGTTTGATGACTATCTATAGTACTTGTATCTTGTATTTGGTTAAAGTTTTTGATTCACATTAACTTGAATGTGTAGATTACATAGCTTAAAATTTACAGTTGTGACATCATCCCCCCGTTAGAGGGAATTTCGTCCCGAAATTCTGTTTGAAAGCTAGATTTGAGAATTGCTAGAATAGGTGAGGGTACTTCTGCTTCATTTGATCCTCGCGTTCCCACGTGAATTCTGGCCCACGCTTTGCGTTCCACCGTACCTTCACGATCGGGATGCGACTTTGTTTAGTACGCTTCACCTCCCTGTCCATGATTTCGATTGGTTCTTCGACGAACAGGAGATTCTCATTGATTTCGATTTCGTCAAGAGGAATGACGAGAGTTTCATCTGATAGGCACTTTTTCAGATTAGAAACATGAAACACGGGGTGCACACCGTTTAGCTCCGCGGGTAGTTGTAGTCTGTAGGCTACCGGACCTATTCGGGCGACGATTTCGAAAGGTCCAATGTATCGCGGGTTTAGCTTTCCTCGTTTTCCGAAACGTATAACTCCTTTCCAGGGTGAGACCTTCAACAATACTCGATCACCGACCTGGAACTCTAAGGGCTTTCGCCGTTTATCAGCGTAGCTCTTCTGCCGGTCGCGCGATGCCTGTAATCGAGCTCTGATCTGGACAATCTTTTCTGTGGTCTCGCGAATGATTTCCGGTCCTGTCATTGCCCTATCCGACGTATGTGTTCCAGCTAGCTGGGTGTCACCTACTTCAGCCCAACATAACGGTGATCTACATTTACGCCCGTACAGTGCTTCGAAAGGGGCCACCTTAATGCTCGAATGATAACTATTGTTATATGAAAACTCGACCAACGGTAGGTGGGTATCCCAAGACTTTCCGAAGTCTATCACACATGCACGAAGCATATCTTCAAGCGTCTGAATGGTTCGTTCGCTTTGACCGTCCGTTTGTGGGTGATACGCGGTGCTCATGTCAAGATGAGTTCCCATTGCCTTGTGGAGCGACTGCCAAAAGCGTGACGTGAATCTACTGTCCCTATCTGAGATGATAGATTTTGGCACTCCATGAAGTCTTACAATCTCTCGTAGGTACAAACGCGTCAGCCTCTCCATCTTGTAGGACTCTTTGATGGGCAGGAAATGGGCAGATTTCGTCAGTCGGTCGATTATTACCCATATGGTGTCCAATCCGTCCGACGTCTTGGGCAGCTTGGTCACGAAATCCATAGAAATCCCCTCCCATTTCCACTCAGGGATTGCCGGTTGCTGTAGCAATCCGGAAGGTTTCTGGTATTCTACTTTCACTTTGGCACACGTAAGGCACTTACTAACATAAGTTGCGATTTCCGCCTTCATGTTAGGCCACCAATAGTGCTGCTTAATGTCCAAATACATCTTGTCCGAACCAGGATGAATGGAGTATCGCGTCTTGTGGGCTTCCTGCATAATGGTCTCTCTGAATCCCCCGATTTTTGGAACCCAAATACGGTTCATGAAGTAGTATACCCCATTCTCTTTGACTTCCAGGTTCTTCTCCATTCCGCGTAATGCCTCGCTAGTTTTGTTTTCCGTTTTCATAGCCTCTGCCTGGGCTGATGCAATTTGAGTGGTCAAATGAGACTGAATGGTTATCGAGTGCGCTTTCGTACGGCGGTTTGAGTATTCCTTTCGACTTAATGCGTCAGCTACCACGTTGGCCTTGCCTGGGTGGTACTTGATCTCGCATTCGTAGTCGTTTAACAATTCCACCCATCTTCGTTGTCTCATATTCAGCTCCTTCTGATTCAAGATGTGCTGGAGGCTCTTGTGGTCCGTAAAGATGGTGCACTTTGTACCGTACAGGTAGTGCCTCCAAATTTTTAGGGCGAAGACCACAACTCCCAGTTCTAGGTCATGGGTTGTGTAATTTACTTCGTGCGCCTTTAGTTGACGGGACGCATACGCTATCACTCTTCCACGTTGCATGAGAACGCAACCTAAGCCTTGATTTGACGCGTCACAGTAAACTACAAAATCTTCCGTTCCTTCAGGTAGAGATAGTACAAGAGCGCTGCAAAGAGCTTGCTTCAAGGTTCGAAACGCAATCTCTTGTTGGTCTGTCCACTTGAACGGCACACTCTTTTGCGTAAGCAAGGTAAGTGGCTTGGCGATTTTTGAGAAGTTTTGGATGAATCTTCTATAGTAGCCTGCTAGGCCTAAGAACTGACGAATTTCTGTGGGCGTAGTCGGAGTTGCCCATCCTTCCACAGCTTTGACCTTAGAAGGATCCACATGAATTCCATCTTGGCTAACTACGTGGCCTAAGAAATTCACACTCCGAAGCCAGAACTCGCACTTGGAGAGTTTGGCGTAAAGCTTTTCCGATCGCAGCGTTTCTAGGACTTGTCGGAGATGTTGGCTATGCTCCTCTTTGCTTCGAGAATAGACGAGGATGTCATCGATAAACACAATGACGAAGTTGTCCAAGAACGGTCGGCAGATTCGGTTCATTAGGTCCATAAATGTGGCGGGTGCATTTGTTAGACCGAAGGGCATTACGACGAATTCGTAATGTCCATAGCGGGTTCGGAAAGCGGTTTTAGGAATATCTTCTTCTCGGACCTTGAGTTGGTGGTATCCGGACCGTAAGTCTATTTTAGAAAAGTAGCTAGCTCCTTGGAGCTGGTCGAATAGATCATCGATTCGCGGGAGTGGGTAGCGGTTTTTAACAGTGAGTTTATTCAACTCTCTGTAATCGATGCACATTCTGAAAGATCCATCCTTCTTTTTGACAAAGAGCACCGGAGCTCCCCATGGCGAATAGCTAGGTCGGATAAATCCCTTGTCCAGAAGCTCACTGAGTTGGCTGGATAATTCCTGCATTTCAGCAGGAGCCAGTCGATATGGTGATTTAGCGAGGGGAGTTGCTCCTGGAACGAGGTCGATTCGGAATTCAACCTGTCTCTCTGGGGGTACTCCTGGAAGATCTTCGGGAAACACGTCCGGAAATTCACACGCTACCGGGATGTCTTGGATGTTAGTTTCTTCTTTGGTCTTGTCCACTATGTGGGCCAAGAACGCTAAGTTGTTCTTTCGCAGATGTTTTTGTGCTTTGATGCACGAGATAAGACGAAGATTCGTGCTGGGTTTGTCTCCGTAAATTACTAGGGTTTCGTGATTTGGGAGACGAAGGCGAACGGCCTTCTCGTGGCACAAAATCTCAGCATGGTGGGGGCTTAACCAATCCATGCCGATAATCACATCGAAACTCCTAATTGCTACTGGCATTAGATCTATTCGAAAGACGTGCTGGTTAAGGGTTAAGGTACATCCGATGTAGATTTCCCTAGTGGATTCGGTTTTCCCATTGGCCATTTCCACCGTATAGGTTTCATTTAGCTTTTGGGGTTGTTGTTTTAGTAAATGTTTAAACTTCTCGCTTACGAAACTTCGCTCCGCTCCGGTATCAAATAAGATGCATGCATAAGTGTGGTTTAGGAGAAACGTACCGGTCACAACTGCGGGATCTTGAACTGCATCACTCTGACCCATAGTCAGCATCCTTCCTGTTCCTCTGTTTCCGGAGTTGTTGTTGTTGTTAGGGCAATCTCGACGGAAATGTCCCGTCCTTCCACACCCGTAGCAGGTGTGGCTAGACCCTGCATTACTGCCGCCGGCATTGGTGTTGTTGTTATTGCGGTAGTTGTTGTTGTTCTGGTTGTTCCCCTGACTCTGGTTCTGAGAAGGATAAGTCCTGCAGAACCTTGCAGTGTGTCCCCTTCGGTTGCAACTGGTGCAATGGAGTTCCCGGCATTCTCCTTGGTGATGGAAACTGCACTTGTTGCATTTGGGAAGACTACCGGAATAGGGCCTTGAAGCATTTGAAGCAGCTGAGGCTGGAGCATGTGAGGTGACTGGAACCGGCGCAGTAACAGCGTTAACTGCCACTGTTTGTTGCCTTTTCGAGGTCTCGGGGCCCTGACGCCCCTTTCTTTTGTGGTTCCATCCCTTCTTACCATCCCCCTCCTTCTTCTTCTCGGTCTCCACTGGTTTTTCGCCCTTTTTGTGGTTATGATCATATAGCCTCTTTGCCAATCTCTTCGCGCTGTCAAACGTTTCAGGGTTAGCAGCTATCACATTCCCTTGAATGGGGGATGTCAGTCCCCAGATGAATCGTTCAATCTTCTTTCCCTCCGATGTGATCATACCCGGGCACAACAGGGATAGTTCGCTGAATCTCGATATATAAGCATCGATGTTCCCATTCTGCACCGTGAGATTCCACAGTTCCTGCTCCATCTTCTGTATTTCACCTCGGGGGCAGTACTCAGCCGTCAACATCTCTTTCATTTCCGTCCAGGGTATAGAGTTGGCAACAGGGAGTGTCATAGCGTCTATGTGACCATTCCACCAAGTGAGTGCTTGGTCCACAAAAGTGCAGGCCGCGAACTTCACCTTCATCTGCTCGGGGCACTCGCATATCTCGAACACCGACTCTACCTTCTCGATCCATCGCTTTAGAGCGATCACTCCCCCAGTGCCGTTGAAAGTTCGGGGTTTAGCGTTCGCAAAATCCTTGTAGGTGCACGTTTTAGTGAGCCCTTGGTTCGTCCCGTTGTTCGAACTTCCGGAGCCTTGACCATTGCCTCCTCCATTGTTTCCTCGGTGAAGTTGTGCCATAGCTGCCGTGACCGCAGCAGACACGGCTGCCTGGAAAGCAGTGGAGTCAACTTCCGGCGGGGTTGGTTCGGGATTTCCGCGAGTAGCTGGGCGAGGCATCTTTCTGTCATGAAACGGAAAGATGTTGAGTGTACGTGGTTTCGGTGAGGTTGTGATCCTACTAACTAGGGGTATGGTACGGACTTAAGTACTTCTATCATTTAGCACACAATCCTAGATTCGCAACACATAGCAAACACATAAAAGTTCACTAATGTTATCCTATGTCTCTTCCACTATTGCAGACTAAACATACATTCTCTTTTTGGTGTTAAGGGTATAATTTTTAGGTTCCCTGGCTATTCCGATCTCATCAAGACGTGTGTTAGTTTTACCTTGGAGAGGATGTAGTTGATCAGGCTACATTCGCCCCTTGGCATCACTAAGAACAGTCCCGAGTTGACCGAGATACCAGCATTATGGTGTTTGATTCAGCGTTAGGTCCTTACTCCTAATGCAGGCAAGTGTGTTTTATTTATTTGTTTTGTTCAGAGTTATGTTAGTCCCTCTTTTTGGTTTATAGTTGCATATCAATGTATGGCTCGACATGCTAGTTCACTATAAACAAAGCTCTGATACCAACCTGTCACACCCCCGAACCAAACGGCGGAAACGTCCGGGGGCTGTCGTGACTCAATTGAATACCATAACATTGAATATATATGAAACAAACAACATTCGTCACCATTCATCAACATAGTACAACCAGTAGTGTTTACATGTCATACATTGTTTAAGACATTACATTTCCAAAAATTAATGTTGTTTGGTTCATTCAAAAATAAACTGCAACCGTCACTGAGTATGATTTCCCTTGATTCACTGGTTCCCTGAGAATACAAGTATTTTGAAAAACGTCAACATATGAAATGTTGGTGAGTTCATAAGTAGTGTTGGAAATCGAATGTTTGTATTGCTTGAAAAACCACCAGAAAATCCGATATTTTCTGAAAAGAAAAGCTTTGGAAAACGTTTGTGAAGATCCATAGGTATGCTTGTTTGTTTCTATACTTGTAAAAAAAAATGTTCATTGAAGATGTATGCATTTCAAATCTGTATGTATTGAAAACCCTAGGAAAACCCGATGTTCTCCTAGTTCCTTGAATTACATGAAGTTACATTGAAACCATTGCATAGCGTATAGTGTCAGTCACAGGCGACGTTGGAAGGTTCTCGAGCAGGATTATTTACTACAAACCCGCGTTACACAAACGCCCAGTTTACAGTTATACTAACGAACCCGAAGGCGTCGTCAGTACTAATCGCGTTATCCAATCGCCCTGACTAGGTGTAGTCCCACATCCGAAGAGAAAGAGGTCACGAAGACCCCGGTGACTCCATTAACCGGTTGGGGATATAGTGTACGAGGGGTCCCAGACCCGCCTCGCAAAAAGGCAGACTCCACTGGCGACACTAAAGGACCCTTGGGGACCAGTAGTCTACAGCCATTGAAAGTCCGGTTACGTCGTGTCGGATTGGTAAAACCCAACACTTCGTAAGATAGAGGTCTTCGGGCCTTAAGATCAGGTCATTGGGCTAGCTAGGCTCAACGAACAAGATTTTACACTTTTGGGGCCCGAAGATGGTGCGTAGACGTCTGTGCACACTCGTATGTATAGTGAATTCCAAATCGTTAGTTGTATGAATCGTAGTGTCGTAGTGTCATAGCGTCGTAGTGTTAGTAGTTTTCGGATTTTATTGGTTCGAGACCGAACCAATTCGTTTAACAACGACTTTTGGTATTGTAGTGTATTGAATTTCGTAGATAGCCGTGATGCCATTATTTAATCAAATTGTGTATATTGAATTAGCCTTGAAATATTCCTGTTTTCAGCCCCTCATTATTTGTAAAATTTACATTTTCAACCCTTTTTATTAAATACTTCCCGGTTTGGTCCTTAAACTATTTTTCTTGATATTTTAACACCAAAAATTATTGAAATTAATATTTTTCAGCATATTTTTCATAGAAAACAGTTTAAGACCCTGAAAATGCAGTTTTCTCGGTTTTAATCCCTTATTTTCGCAACTTTGACAATTTTGGCCCAAATTGGAAAATTTTTGCAACTTTGGTCCTTTTTAAATTTAAAAAGCATTTTAAACCTTTGAAAAGGGTTTGGGACACTTATAGTCCACTGTTTTACAGAAAGTTACAGTTTTGGCCCTCCAAAACAGGAAAATTCGCATAATGGGCCTTATTGGGCCGAAATTTACATTTTTAGCCCAATAGGCTTGAAATTTATGTTTTTAATCCTCTAAATGAATAAAATTCCAGAAATAGCTTCATTGAAACTGTTTTGACACATTTCAACCATCAGAATCTGTAAAATATCATTTTGGGCCCTTAATTTTGTATTTTTCACATTTTTGGCCCAAAATGTGTATTTTTAGCTTAAAGGAAATTGTTGCTAACCACTTAGCTATTTTTCTTGTATCACTTATTATGTAGGAACATATTTGAAGCTAATATCATAAAACATGAGTTATATCTCGGTTTTGAGGGGTTTAATGGCTAGATCCAACATTAAAACACATATAAGCATACATATAAGCATGGAAATCATACAAGGCATACAAATACATATAGATCTACACTTTCACTTGTATTCCCCCCCACAAAAACTCTTAAAAACAGAAAATAGGGGTATGAATCTCACCTTGAGTGGGTAGTTTCGGTTCTTGAAGAAAAATTGGAAGAAATGAAGTGATTTTTGGCCCTTGCACTCCTTGATGAACTTTTCGAGATTATTGGGTTTCTAGAGTGCAAGATCACGGTTTTTACATGGATTAGGAAGAGATTTTGATAATAAAAGAATTTAAACCATAGATCTATGCATAATCTTACCTTAGATGATGATTTACTTGCAAAATCCTCTTGGAAAGTCCCTAAATTTCGAGATTTTTGGAGAGGGGAGGGAAGGAGAGTTCTTTGAGTGTTCTAGAGAGAAAGTTGAGATATTTTGGTGTGTGTGGTGATGCTTGGCCGAGAGCAAGAAGGGAGGAGAGAAAGAAATGACTCTTGAAGTGATACATGCATGGGTGTATGTGATTTGTGCCTAGAAATCCATTAGGTAATAGTGAGGTGGCAACCAAAGTCAACCTCCCCTTGGATTTGGGCCTTGGGCCGAGAATATGAAGGGGAAAGAGGAAAAATTTGGGCTTTTGCCCCCAAGCCCAACATTAGAGGTAATTAGGGTGTTTATTGGACTTATAAAATAAAATTGTGATTTTTGTGCTTTATTAAGCTAGGTTAGGTTTAATTATGGATCAAAACTTGTGTTTTGTTTCCTTCTAGGTTCTACCTAGCCCAAAATATTGAAATAAACGAATGTGGGTCCAATTAGAGCCCAATTAGGGTCCTAAACCCATGATAGTCCAATTGGAAGCTTATTGGTCCATTTGGATCCAATAAGGAAGTCTTAGTCCAAAATGGACTTAACCAAAACTTCTAGGGTTTCCAATTGTTTGATGACTATCTATAGTACTTGTATCTTGTATTTGGTTAAAGTTTTTGATTCACATTAACTTGAATGTGTAGATTACATAGCTTAAAATTTACAGTTGTGACATAACGACCCGTTCCCGGTATGTTAATTCATTGGTAATTGTTGTAAGTCTTGCATGAGGGACTCGGCGAGTTCATAGCCTGACTCGCCGAGTAGGGTCGCGACTTCGAGCACGTGTGAGCCGGGGACTCGGCGAGTCCATATCCCTGACTCGGCGAGTCCATCCGTCTGGGTGAAACCCTAAATCCCCGTGTTGCCCACTATTTAAGTCACCTTATAGCCCCATTCTCGCCTCCCTCACCCTGAGAACACTGTGAGAAAGAACCCTAGTCCTCCCTTGTGTAAGCTAAGTGTTTTGTGCCATTTTGTGAAGGTTTGAAGAAGGAGAAGAAGAAAGGAGCAAGGAGAAGAGGTGTAGTGCAAAGATCCAAGGGCAAATCTGAGTTATTTGAGGTATTTTCGGAGTTTCCCTCTTGTTATATGCTTTAAACCTCCATTAGAGCTCTCCTAGGATCTAGTTGATGCTTGTTCCAAGCCTTATGTTTGCATGAATGCCTTAATAAGTCGAGATATCTTTAGATCTGAATGATTGGGTGTTGTAGAGCCCAGATCTACTGCCTTTTTGGAGTTACTTTGCATATTAATCATAGATCTACCCATTTTGTGCATCTTTTGGCCTTATTTCCCTTATTCATGAGGTTGTACACGTAAAGTTGGAAACTTTACGTGGTAAATCAGCTTATTGGACTCAGATCTATCAATTGTTCGTGTTGGATTCAAACAAAATCGAGTAAAAATCAGTTGCATGGCGGCAACTCGGCGAGTCGGGAAGAACGACTCGGCGAGTTGGGTCGCGAGTTCCCGATTCCTTCATTTTTATCAGTGTCGAGTGGATCCAGTGAGTTAGAGAGTAGACTCAGCGAGTTGAGAGTAGACTCAGTGATGGAGGGACTCGGCGAGTTGTTCATACAACTCGGCGAGTCCAAGGCAATCTTCTTAAGATCAAGAACAACTCGTCGAGTTTGTTCATACGGCTCGGCGAGTCGGATGAAGATTGTCTGAGTTCTTGGATCAAGTGGGTACTCGTCGAGTCGATGCCACACTCGACGAGTAGCAGCGTGTAGAACTGAGAAGTGAGAGTAGGACCCGGCGAGTTGGGCGGCCCAACTCGGCGAGTCAGCCCAAAAGAGAGTTGACTTTGACCAAGGGTAAAAGAGTCATTTTACCCCAAGCGCAGTGTTTAGTAATTGATTGAGTGTGTTTATGGACTTGTAGCCGGGGAGATACCGGAGCAGCAGCAGCTATCTTTCAGAGCCATACACTCAGCAGCCAGTTCACGAGGTGAGTTTCCTTCCAGTAGGAACGGGTCTACGGCCACAATGCCGGCCCATTTAGTAGTTCCGGATTTCAATCCGATGCAGTAGTTCAGTATGCTTGATGTCTATGTGATTCAAGCATGTTTATGTGTTATATGTTCCGGACTTTAGTCCGATGCAGTATGCAGTATATGTGTCTATATTAGTTGATATGTGCTATGCTATGTCATGATCAGTTAGTTCCGGACTTCGGTCCGATGCAGTCAGTTCCGGATTTCGGTCCGATGCAGTTAGTTCCGGACTCTGGTCCGATGCAGGGGACAAGGTCCCAGTCAGTTCCGGACTTCGGTCCGATGCAGCTAGTTCCAGACCTCGGTCTGATGCAGTGGGCAAGGCCCAGTATGTGATTTATATGTATTGTATGGTATGTGGTAGTTTGGGGGAGCTCACTAAGCTTCGTGCTTACAGTTTCAGTTTTGGTTTCAGGTACTTCCGCTTGTAGAGGGAAGAGCTCGGGATGATGGCATCGCACACACCACAGCTTCAGCTTTTATCCTGGGAGTTGATTTGGTTCTTGATTTTTATATGACATGGATAAGATACAGTTTTCCGCACAGTGTTTTATTATTATTTTGAGATACATCATGTATGGTTTATGATATGATACTCAGATTATGGTTTTTTGGTTATGTTGAAAAACGAAATTTTTGGGTCGTATTTTTGGGTCGTTTCATGATCCGAGAGGGACATTGAGTTCAAGGCTTGGGCGAGGTCTGACCGTTGGTCCGGGTTCATGAGAGGGAACCACTACCGAGGCAAGGTGAGATTCTCAGTTGGTGCTGTTGAGGAGTCGACCTTTGGTGATGTTGTTGCGGAGGATGAAATACAAGCCACATTTTGGTTAGAAGCCACCCGAAAGGTTGTCAAGGCAATACCTGATGTGGATGTTGATCGTATCCAACAACAATTATTATCAGGGTTGTAATGATGGATGTTAGAATTTTCAACGTTGTTGCAGTTCTTGCACATGCATTTGTTATTGTGTAACATCCATTTCCTGGATGTTTCGGTTTAGGGTTTCAAGGAGTCAAAAGGTTGGATTTTAGAGGAAAAGGAGCTTCACGACGTGAGATGGGCCAATATGTAAACTTTCGTTCGGGACTGGTCCCACGACGTGAGACATAGAGTCTCACGATGTGAGACCTGATGCAGCCCAAGCCCATGATCTTTTAGGGTTTCCTTCATATTTAAGCACATATAAACCCATTTTAGGGTTTCTTATCAGCCTCAAAACCCTCTTCCACCTAATAAAACCTTAGCCTTCATCCCTTGCTTAATTCTTGGTCATTTTGGAGCCTTTCTTGGTTTGAAGAAGAAGAAAAAAAGAAAGAGAAGGAGATCTTTTGCAGAGGCTTCCAAGGAATCATCATCATCACCTAACATTGTTTATGGACCATAGTAAGTGTCCAAGCTTCCACCTTTATTGTTATATGAGGCTAGATCTAAGTTTTATCCCACTTTCCTCATTGGTTGAGCAAGTTTGAGTGCATGGAAACCATAAAGTTGGCAACGTTTTGGGTTATAATGGCCTTGAAAGTGTTAAGGAGTTCAAATCTAGTGAATGGTTGGGTTTTGGAAGCTTGCATGAAAGTTGGATGTATTTTTCTTCAACTTTTGACCAAAATGAGATCTAGACATGTATTGGACATATATGTCTTAAAAGCATCGACTTTCAAGTGTATTAAGGAGTTATAAGACCCTCTGGAAAGTTAAAGTTCAAGGCTTAATGGATTAAGGACTTAAAAGTTAGATTTTGGCCTCAGACTGTTCTCACGACATGAGACATAAGTTCTCGCGACGTGAGGAATGGTTGATCCCATTTCTGATAAGCTTCTCAGGGTTCACGATGTAAGGAAAGGCTGCCCACGTCATGAGGTTATCTCAGGTGTCATTCCTTGACTAAGTTGGCTAGGTTGAGTCATGATGAGTTGGAATCGAACTGAGTGATCTCTCACGATGTGACTAAGTGTTGGTTACGACGTGAGAATGAATAGTTGATATTTGGGCTATTGACTTTGACTTTGACCGTTGACTTTTAGCATGGTTTGACTTTTGGTCAAATTCTATTTTTTATAAGGTAGACTTAGGGTTTACCTTGTGTGGATTTATAGGAGGTGTTAAGCACCCGTCTCTTGCCAGGAGAGCAGTTAGTTGTGGTCGGCACGATTTTAAGTTGAGTATTAGTCGGCTTTGTGATTCAGGTGAGTCTCCTCACTGTATTAGGGGATCGAAGGCACCAATACTGGCCCATTAGCTTATATTGTATAGGAAAACCAGGGGGTGGCCCTTGGCATTTGTATGAAAGACCCGATGGTGGCTCCCGACAAATTATATGCATGACCAAGGTCTAGACCTTGGCAGTTATATGTAGTATGCTAGTTGTCTTTGTGATACTTGAATGGAAGACCAGATGGTGGCTCTTGACACTTGTCTGTAAGAGCCATGGTTTTGGCCCCAAGCCTGACAAGGAAAGACCATGATACGGCTCGTGACATAATGACAAGACTATGGTTGGCACATAGCAATCTCTATTGTATGTATGGTATGTGGTATTTTGGGTAACTCACTAAACTTTGTTTTTACGATTTTATGTTTATGGTTTCAGGTACTTCCGGTTCGAAAGGCAAGGGCCCGACGCGACTGCACAACATCCCCCAAAGTTTTCCTCATTGGCAATTTATGATCTTTACTCTTATGTTTAAATAATATACTCGCTTTAATAGGGTTTTGGAACAACTCTTTTATATGGTTTACTGTTTTAAAAATGAAAATTTTACTATGAATATTTAGGACGTTACATGTTGTGACTGTGTGGCCGATGAGTTGCAGTGAAGAATCGTCGAGGTCGAACGATAATCAGTATGGACCAGATGTTGTGGGCGAGACCGAGAGAGTATTTTTTTTTCTCTAAAAGAAGCATTGAACGTGCTTAAAGGAACATGGGAAGTGGCAAGCAGTGACAAATAATAGTGGAAATCTTCTCAAACTTGGGTGACACCCCATTAAGAGAATAGTTACTAGCGTTTTCTCATACAATAGTTAATTAATATTTACCAAAAGATCAGATAATACCTTTATCTTTCAACATCAATCGTTTATAATGCGATCACTAATGGTCATAGTCCAAAGTTCACTATTAAGTTCGGTTGCACGAGCATCCTTGTTGTTGCATAAAAAGTCTTCAAAAGCTGACCATACCTTTTGAGTAGCCAATCCTTACATGAGGATCATAGTGAGAAGTTATTGGGTAATCATGCCATATATCCACATTTTTACCAATGAATCAAGCTTGTATTATTCAGAGTCAGGGCAAAATAACAAAGATGGATTGTCAAGGTGTTCTGCAACATAAAAACTGGTACAATGATTTTTGAAAAGCTCATGTCGCGTGTCGTAGTTAAACTCATTCAAATCAATAATGAGTAATACGTACCAATATGTTTTGAGCAGGGCCGGTCTATTGGTTTTTCATGTCCCGGGCGAAAGAAACTCGATAATGCCCCTATATATATATATATATATATATATATATATATATATATATATATATATACACACACACACACCAAACCCATACACAACATAAATTTATAAGCAAAAATATAAATAAAGTTTTTATTTAGAGATAATTTTTATTTAGAACTTTCAAAACAAAGTGACCGGAAAAAAATTAAAAGATTTGAAGTTGGATGATACAGAATAATTTATAAACTTGACTCAAAAAGTAAAAAAGAAAAAAAATGGCCCTAAATCCTAATCCTATTAGCTTAAAGAGAGTACACTGATCCTATTAATAAACAACTAAATTAAAAACCAAAAAAAATAGCTCAAATACTTTTGTTTTTCAATTCCATATCAATATTTAGACTATTATTCAAAGATTAATTTCTAAAAGTATTCAAATCCTATTAACAAAGAACCAACTAAAAACCAAGCAAAGTGGAAAAACATTGAAGAACCATTATAAAATAACATTTTTAACGGCAATGACTTGTACAAATAGATGAACACAATGCTAAGAACCCTGCAAAATAACTTTATCTAGTTGAGATAACACCTGTAAGCATAAGAGCTCAGCAAGATTACAAGCAACACCTAAATCCACTTGAAATTGCAAATACCAACTTCAGGGGCAAAATCGTCCAACTTGGATCAAAAGTGCATTCCAAGTCGGCAACTCTAGATAAAGTCCTCATCCAAACTCACATCAAGGGCAAAATCGTCCAGTTTAAGCTATAATAATAAAATACAAAAATCATCACATTTGATCAATTTATAAAATCAAAATCATAAAACTAGAAGAGTTGCCAAGATTCCTCTTTCTAGATTTGAGATTACACAAACCGCCATAGACCAGTCACACACGACTGCACTTGACAGTCTACCAACTATGCATTCAGAATCCTTGAAAGAAAAGAATCAAAACATAAAGAATAAGATTTATGTTTCTGATTTCGGGTTATAGTTTCAGATTTGATAGTATGGGATTTAAGGAATTTGATTTATAACCAAAGAATAAAAATGTAGTATTTTTTTTACCTTTAGCTTGCTTGACTCGGGGCAATCGATTTCTGATTTTAGGGCGTGATTGTCGAGTTGCGTTTTGCCGCTTTTGTGCTTCTATGTATCGAATGCCTATGGAGCAAAATTTGTGCCGAAAGTTTATATGCCCATAAGAGCTAGACAAATCGTTACGGCCCTCTTCGTAATGATGCCCTGGGTAGTGGCCCAGCTTGTCCTGCCCTTGGGCCGACCCTGGTTTTGAGATTGAAGAAAGGGGCAATGTTTTTCGTCGTGACACCAATTGGAGTAGGGTTATGATAAGATGGACCAGAGAGGAACACGCAAGAAAGTAGATTGAGAGATCGCGAGGGAGGCACACATCGATGCTGACCGTGTTGAGATGGCAGCCTTCGACTGCGGTGAGGTTGAGAGAGAGAGAGAGAGAGAGAGAGAGAGAGAGAGAGAGAGAGAGAGAGAGAGAGAGAGAGAGCACTTAGGGATGTGATACCATATTAGGTTGAAATATTTTCCATGTCATCAAATGGATAGTAAACCGATACATAAATACACAAAATATTATGCCTATACAAACTGGGTTATACAACAATAAACAATACAATGGGATAAATATACAACAGTGTCCAATAATGCATACAGATTTGCTTTTCCATTGGTTTATTTTGGTAGTAATTTTATATGGTAACGATTTTAGGTATCTTTGAGCTATACATATTAGTGCTATACAATGTGTAACACAGTAATACTCATGATGTTTGGCAATCATTGGAGTAGGGTTGTGATAATATTTTGGGAAAATTTGTCAAATAACCAAAAAATTAGGTGAGGTTGAAAAATATGACTAAGAAAATTGGATTTTTATAAAATGACCAATGTTTCTGAAGAGACGGGCTCTGTGGAACAACTTCCCCTTTGAGAAATTGGACACTTGTGCAAAAAGACAAAAATCGACGTCTGACAGGACGGTTCCACATAGCAGCTCTCTGCCGAAATGGTATAGTCTCTACGTAAATGTTAATGTTCTGCGGAAATGGTAGTTGAATATGCATTCTTTTCGTCTGACATTTCCGTAGAATTGGTCTCTGTGGAAATTATACACCTCTGCAGAATTGTAATTTCTCTGCGGAAATAGTATTATATTTACGTGGTTTTACAATTTTATCCCCGTCATGTCACTTTCTCAGAAAATTTAGGCTTCCGCAGAGCATAAACAATTTCTGCAGAGCCCATTTCTGCTGAAACTTTGGTCATTTTATAAAAATTTGGTTTGCATGGTCATATTTTTCAACTTAACTCATTTTTTTCGGTCATCTGACAAATTTTCCTAAAGAATTTGTGGTATGTATTCATATATGTTATACAAGGGAATGCCATTGGGCTTGCATATTACGGGCTAACTAATGGGCTAGGATAAGATGGAAGCTATATATGTACATACGAATAGTTAGGATTCGATTTGTTGCATCGTAATTAAATCTATTGATTTAGACAATTCTATCATTTTAGTCATACGTAAATGGATTGTAATCAACTAAATTACTAATTTTCCAACATATTTATATTGTTCAAAATGATCATAATGACATTTAAATGGACACATTCACCAAGTTTTCTTTAAAAGGAAACAAGTACGTAGAGTTGTACGTAGGACCCAGAGGTGGAAAAACAGTGTTGAACGAACTTTTAGATTGTCTACAAGTCAGTGCAAATCGAGTCTGCCTCCACTGAATTAAACATATACAATACTTCAGTGGGTTAAATAAATGGTTTTCCTGTTTTTAGTACTTTGCCATAAAGAGCAAAAAGAAAAGAAAAAAAAAAAAAACGCTAGAGTTTACCCCAGGTCAGTTTTTGCATCGTCCCGGAGAGAAGGGACTGCCTGACTGCCTGTACCTGGTGCGTCAGGATACCACCATTGTTAAACCTGCAAACAGAGAGGTTGTTTATGCTATGACCATATCTTTGACTTCTGTTCGTAAAAGTTATATTTACTTAGACACATTGAAGGGCGCCCTCTTCATCGGAGACAATCTTGCTGGTCGGATTGTGTTTGGGCTTCATTTTATCTTCTGGCTCCTTAAAATGAGCCGAATCCGCTAACTCCTCAACTGCTTTTACAATGTTTTCTTCTATCCTCGAAGCTGTTTCCATTAGTAAAGACGCGAAACTCACAATAGGAATGACTTCCATGAGAGGAATTACTGTGATTTGACTTGGAACCCTATCGTTTTTCTCGAGTGATTTTGGAGTTGATGACTCTTCTCCCTTGTCATGTGGTTGGACCAGCAAATCTGGAAGGGATTTCAAGTCATTTTGTAGTTCTTGAACAGCGTTTTTCATATCTTCAACTGCCATATCTATCTTGTTGGATCTTGTCGTTGTACTTATGATTGTTGCCAACTCTCTTATCACCCTCGATGCGCTTGAGCTAAGATTCATGCATGAGGAATCGAGATGATTCTTTAGTGATTCAGGGACCTGATTCTTGGAATCCAAGCAACTAGTGAGTGTTTCAATGCAGTACGCACAACTGCGGGATGATCCACCTATTTTGAGATACTTCTTCCATGGATGCCGGAAATTGAACTGGCCATGTGCAGGCTCCCATCTAGCAAAATTTTCCTGCATGAAAAAAACATATCGAATGTTATACGAAACACCATGCATGGATGCTAACAACTGATTCTACCACTCTCTTTGCCATTTTTACATACCATGGCCTCCTCCGAAGCTTTTGAATTTAGCACGCATTTATAACCTTGTGATGATTTCTTTGATTCCTCATCATCATGACCAAAATACTCAGCTACACAACCTATAAGAAAAAAAAATGATTAATTACGAGTGAAAATTTTCGACAACTGCTATTATATATATTATTGGTACGTATATATATGTCATTAGCACTCACAATCGAGCGATTTCGCAAGCTTATCCATGTTACGAGGGATCAGAAGGTGAAGCTCCGTGCCAGCCCAAACAGGAAAAATAAGCATGCTGGTGATAATGCACAAACAGGTCCCGATGATTATCGTTGATATCCTTTCATGGGCCACATGCAGGAGATGTTCAACTCGGTACCCTGAGACTGAGACCAGGCTGTAAGTGAGAATGAAGATGGTGCAACCATAGTCGAATCTAGCTTTCACCACAGGTATAAATCTTGAAAAGGTTGTAGCAGAAGCTGTATAAGAAAGATCATTAATTAGCAATGCTATGCGTATTAATTCACTGATCATACAATTTGATGAAGAATTTGGTTTCTTGATGTTACCTAATATGAAAAGAGAAGTTCCCATGATAAATGGCTCAAATTGGTGTCCTGAATGGCTAGCAACCCAATGAACCCCAAGTGCAAGGAATCCAGCAAGAAGAGTAGCACAGATTCTGTTCAAACACTTGTATAACGTTCCACCTGCAACATATGTGCACACACATTAGCGTGTTTTTACAAATGAAACAAAGATCTGATAACGAGAATGTTGAAATACCTACCAACAGTATATTCGAAGACAACAACTACAGTCATAACAGCCCAGATGGCACTTCCACCGACACCATCATATAAAGGTCTCATATAGTAAAACAATGACACAACCATCAAAGCTACACCAACTTTAAGGCAATGGAAGAACTTTCTAGGCTCATCGACCCCTAAATCCCATGCTTTCTTCAAGAACATCCACACTCTCATCACAAACCTCATGATCAAACCCTTCAATCCATCCCATACTCTCATGACTCCATACTTGTGCTCTGGCTCCAACACCATCGATGATCCATCACCCATCCTGATACTCCATTCAACTCCATTATTGTTAGTCATTTTTACAAGAGAATGTACAATGGAGCCTGGAGGGAATACTGTTAATTAATGTAAGATATGTGGATTCTCTAATGACATCGAGCTTATTTATACACAAGATTTGCTGATCTCTTTCCATATACGGAACAAATATTAAAAAAGGATGAAGCTTTTGTCTGTGGCTAAAAAAAAATCAATTTGCATCATCTTTTCTGGTTGGGTAGGTCAAGATAGGGTGCATGACATATATATGTCACTAATCTAACAATGCCCAACACTCACAAAGCACTACAAATCAATATTGTATCCTTACGTAAGGCACTAATAACGTTGATTATCTTCCAAGGATATATATTATAATTAAGATGAACGTTTACATTAGTTGAGCTTCATTTTTTTTCACCAAATCATTAGGTAAACTCGTATGTGTGGACATGTGTCACAACATTCCTCAATACTCTATAATACGGTAGATATTTTATCATTCGAAATTCCCCTTAATTAGGCTTCGTGTCAATGGAGATAATGGAAGTTTACCAGACAAACAGAACCAAGTTCGCCACAACAAATTATAGCTGAAGTTGATTTGAAAGCAAAGAGCCTCCAAGACTCGATCAACTGGTTCTATCAAGACACTTGTAGCTTTTTAGGAACTAAAATAAATCTTTCGTCCAGACACTTAATTTGTAGCTTTTTACTTCCAAAATGCTTCAGCCGTGCAGATCTTGTCCTTGCATCCACATGCCCACACTGTACAGGTTAAGTGCTAAATAGATAATGCGTTAAAAAGTGTTAATGGGATCCTTGACGGAGTTTCTTTCATAGATTATTTACTAGCAGCCATCTGGTATCTTACCAACTCGTATAGTACATTGGAAGTAGATCTAGAGAACTTCAAAATAGACAACTAGTTTTTATCATAGACAAAGACAGCATCATAAAGTTGTTGTCTTTTTGCACTAACTTTTTTTGGTGCAATATTGTATCTGATCTCATTTAATATAATATTACATTCCCATGTTGGTTTTGTTTGAAAACTAGAGGAATTAGGTCATGAATGGTAAGTTTCCCTTTTAACATAATTTTGTAAAAGGGAAGAATTAATTTCATTGGCTTGTTTAGCGTCTTCACTATGGAATGGGAACACCACTTATCTAGACTTTACGCACTAAGTTGAAAGGCAAACCGAATTATCAAAAGGAAGAAATAAACTACAAGTTTAGCCTAGCTAGGAGTACTCCGGACTTATATTCAATCTGCATCTTTCAGTGTATTAAGAATTTATTTTTATTCTTTTATCCAAAATCCACAATTTTTGTGACATTTGGGTCCCTAAAACTAATGGTGTTACACACAGCAAAACTAACTTTCATACACACATATCATAAAACATTTGTGAAGCCTCGTAGCGACCGATATTCAAGTGCCGCTATTTTTAAAAGGGAAAATGACTTACAAGTCTCACAAAGTTTCCAAACCGTTCAAAGAATCTCAATTAAGTTTTATCTGTTCAAGAAAACCTAACGAACTTAACATTTTGTCTAAAAAAACCCAACTTACATTTTTGTTCAATTTTTATTAAGGTCAATTTGCTAATGAAAGTCAACGAATTATTGAATTAAGATGTCTAAACTAATAACTAAATTGGTATATTTTTTAAATAGAAACAAAGTTCTTTTGGAGTTATCTTCATAACCAATAATTGAATAGAACGATTTTCGGAGAGAGAGAGACTGCTTTGTTAAATTATTATATGATTAATAAATTGTAACAAATGATTTATTAATATATTATATGATTAATATATTAATTAGAAATACTAATAATTAATTAATAATTAATTAGAATTAATTTCAGGTTCATTAGAATTAATTACAAGTGTAGAGACTTAACTGTAATTGTTTAATAGTTGAACAAAACATGGTTTCTAAAATCTTCTATGCATGGCCAGTTTTGGCTATGTGTATTAGGGTTTCTAGATTAATACTATTAGATAAATATGGAGATGGATAATTACCTAATTCAAGATATTATTATTATATTCAAATTAGGGTTATCTAATGCTTCCTTGTCAGCTATAAAGGGGACCCCTAATGTCTCTTTTTTTTTTCAACTCCATACTTTCAAGAACTGAAATTTTGCTCTAGCCTCCCCTCTCCTCAAGTCTTATAGTCATTAGGTTTTTGGGTAGAAGTCATTAGAGGCATTCAAGCTGTTGGTCCTTGCTTTCCAAGGAACTACAAGAGGATTTAATTTGATAATTTGCTATAATAATCAAGATGTATGTAACCCTAATCTTTATGTGATTTTTAACTCCATAGTTTCTCTCTAGGGTTTCTTGATATTCATTGTTTATTGCTATCAATAGAAAAAACATATATCCAAACCAGCTTGCATGTGAACTTAAAGGTTAACCGTTTTTCCACTCATATTTAATTCTTATAACCTAGAAAACCTATTAATGATATCAGAGACTTAATTTTCTATTTAGCTTTGCATAAAAGTGAATTAATCAAAATTAGGGTTTACGGAAATTAAACCCAAAAGCTTAAATTTTCGCAAATGGTTAGGGTTCTTGAAACCCTAGCCTCCACCCCTTATTTTTGAAAATGATAGGTATCCCTTAGGGTTTTCTAGTTTCCTTAATTACAATTTTAAAGGCCTTCAAATTTGGATAATTAAAAACCTATGATTATTACAAAACTTGTCAGAGTATCCCATAATCAAAACATAAAACATAAGGAGGTGTACGATCACGTCTTCGCCTCCTCGCGATCATCAAAAGTACCTGAAACAAAATCAACAACTGTAAGCCCGAAGCTTAATGAGTTCCCCCAAAATACCAACATCATACATATATAACCATATCATATAAACAAATACAACATGCATAATGAGCCATCAATCTGGCTTGACTGCCTCACATGCCATCAGTCTATCTGGACCGCTCTCTGAGCCATCAGCACGTTTGGATCGCCTCTCAGGGCCTTCTGCCTATCTAAACCGCTCGTCGGGCCTTCGACCTAACTAATGTGCCCTAACCGGGTCTGCAGTCTATCCGGTCCGCCCTAGGTATCTTGGCCTACAGCACAAAGCAGTATCTGCCTCAACCCAATCCCCCAAACCAACAAACATATGCACATACATATCATATACTAGCTAGCAAGCACAGATAGTCATACAGATCTAACAGATCACTAATCATGGCAACCAACCTATAACCAAGATACCGATCTAACTGATCACTAACATAGCAAACATCCTATAACCAAGATATTGATCTAACCGATCTCTAACATAGCAACTGTCTTATAACCAGGATACTGATCTAACGGATCACTAACATAACATCCATCCTATAACCAGGATACAAATCATAAAGGGCCGGCCTTGGTGCCTTAGACCCTGTTAATATAGTGAGAAAAACTCACATCACAAGTATCTCGAAGTGATAAAGTCAAACTCCACCAAATGCAACTCCAAGTCCAACACATACATCCACCAAACATCCACTTCCATAAATTATCAAAATACCCCCAGAAGTCAAACTGGTCAACACTTGGTCAAAGTCAAAGTCAGCAGTCCATGTTGACCCAACTCGTCGAGTGCACCTAGCAATTCGTCAAGTTCCTTATGAACTCAGAAATCACCAAAACCCTAGGTGACTCGCTGAGTTTCCAACCAACTTGTCGAGTCCATGTGTGTGTCCAGATGTCGGGGAAAACCCTACTAACTCATCGAGTTATCCTACTGACTCGTCGAGTTCATGCAGAATCAAATACGGGCAATCTTCATCCGACTCGTCGAGTTCATGCAATCCATTTCTTATCCTGACGTTTTTAAGCCATCCCAAAGCTCCATATCATAGATCCAGCTTCCTAAGGCAAAGATTCCACGTAAAGTTGCAAACTTTACATGCATGCAAGGTCTTGAAGGCTTAGAACACTAAAACCAAGTCTAGAATGAGGTATAGGGCATGGTGAGGGGTTCATACAAGATAAAGTTGATAGCTTTAAGAGTTTGAGACATGGAGCAGTCCAGATCTAAAGTTGCAACTTCAGATCATGGCTAATACCCGAAATGGCTCACGTATATGCTAAAATGGCCCTAAACTTAAGCATGGAGAGATCTAGCTATAGATAAGTCAAGGTAACGACATGATACCTTCAGAATGATGCCAAGATGAAGTAGAGTCAGATCCACAAGCTTCTCTCTGCCCCAATCTCCTTATACCTCAAGCCTTCTTCACAAAATGCACCAAAAACACTCTTTAATCCTCACAAACACTCAAGAACAAGATCTAGACTGATTAGGGTTTCTTTTGGCCGTCAAGAGGTGGTAAGGGAATGGAGGTAAGGACTTAAGGTCTTTTAAATAGGGTGCAAACCCTAAAATTTAGGGTTTCATATTCCAGCTCCTACTCGTCGAGTCCGGGTCCTCCGACTCGTCAAGTAGATCCAATAATCCACATGGGCTAACCCGCCTCTACACGAAAAGTTGGGGAAACCAACTCGTCGAGTAAGTCGATAAACATGTACAAAATGCTTTAAAACTTTTACCTAGGGGTTGGGGTGTTACAATTCTCCCCCACTTGAACTAAACTTCGTCCTCGAAGTCTACTACGACGAACAAGTCTTGGTAGTGCTCCTGCATTTCTGCCTCTGGCTCCTATGTCCACTCGGATCCCCTCCTCTCCTCCTACTGTACCTTTACCAGAGGTACTTTCTTGTTTTGTAGAACCTTTACCTTCCTCTCAAGAATGGTTATTGGCCTCTCCACGTAATTCAGGCGCTCTTCGACTTGAATATCATCTAATGATACCACTGCCCCCCCATCTACTATGCACTTCTGCAACTGTGACACATGGAAAGTGTTGTGGACTTGACTAAGCTCCTTTGGGAGATCCAGTTTATAAGCCACCTTGTCAACCCTGGAAATGATCCTGAATGGCCCAATATATCGGGAACCCAATTTCCCCCTCTTCCTGAAGCGAATCACACCCTTCCAGGGTGAGACCTTCAAGAGTACCATGTCACCCACTTGAAACTCCAACTCGGTTCTGCGTCTGTCCGTGTAACTCTTCTGCCGACTCTGAGCGGTCTACAACCGCTGTCTAATTTGTTGAATCCTCTTGGTAGTTTGTAGAAATACATATATCCGTCCCATCACCCTGTAACTAATCTCACCCCAACAAACTGGGGTGCAACATCTCCGTCTATACAACAGCTCATATGGTGGGACACCAATGCTGGAATGAAAGTTGTTGTTGTAGGAGAGGTTCGCAAAGGGTAGGTAGGAGTCCCAGCTCCTACCGAAGTCAATAACGCAGGCTCTCAGCATATCCTCGAGAGTTTGTATGGTCCGCTCACTCTAACCGTCCGTTTACAGATGATAGGGTGTATTGAAGTGCAGCCATGTGCCCAGTTCCTCGTGGAACTTCTGCTAGAAACAGGAGGTGAACCGGACATCGCGGTCCGAGACAATAGAGACCGACACCCAATGGCGAGCAACGATCTCGCAGATATACAAGTCGGCCGGCTTCTCAGCCGATGAACTCTCCCGTATCACTAAAAAGTAGGCGTTATTGGTCAATCGATCCACGATGACCCAAATAGCGTCGAAGCCCTTCATCGTCCTCGACAGCTTGATAATAAAATACATCGTGATATGTTCCCACTTCCACATGGGAATCTCTAGAGGCTGCAACTTTCCATGCGGCCTCTAGTGCTCGGCCTTGACCATCCTACAGGTCAGGCACCTATCCACGTAGCAAGCGATTTATCGCTTCATGGACAGCCACCAGTAACTCAATCGCAAATCCCGGTACATCTTGGTGGCCCCCGGGTGGATAGAGAAATGAGACTTATGTGCTTCCTCCAAAATAATCTGTCTGACCCCACCAGACATTGGAACCTAGACCCGACAGCAACGAGTCAATAATCCCCGACTATCCTATACAAATTGGGTGTTCCCACCCCCAATCCTTTCAAGCTTCCAGTTCTCCTGACGCATACCCTCTACCTGAGCTTCCCGGATCAAACTCATAAGTATAGAATCCACCGATATCCTTATACATGTCACTGGGGTAGAAGATCCAGCTAACTTGCAGCTCAGAGCGTCCACAACCATGTTCGCTTTATCTGGGTGGTAAATGATCTCACAGTCGTAGTCCTTGACTACATCCAACCACATGCGATGTCTCATGTTCAGGTTCTGCTGATCCATGATGTGTCTCAAACACTTGTGGTTCGTGTATATGGCACAACGGACACCATAGAGGTAATGCCTCTAGATCTTAAGAGTGAATACCACCGCTCCCAAATCCAAATCATGAGTAGGATATCTCATCTCGTGCGCTTCAACTGCCGCGACACGTAGGCTATCACTCGTCCTCTCTGCATGAGGATCGCTCCCAGTCACGTGATAGATGAATCACAAAACACTACGAAATCCTCAACCCCCTCAGGGAGAATCAAGATTGGAGCCTCGCACAGTCGCTGTCTGAGGGTCTCGAATGCCCTCTGCTGCTGGGGTCCCCAGCGAAAATCCACCCCTTTCCTCGTCAGACGAGTGAGGGGTACTACAATCTTGGAGAAATCCTGTATGAATCTCAAGTAGTACCCTGCCAACCCCAAACACCTCCCACTGCATAATCGCCTCGATTTTGGCCGGATCGACCAAAATCCCCTCCTGGTTAAAGAGGTGTCCAAGGAACTGAACCTCCCGTAACCAAAACTCGCACTTCGAGAAATTGGCATATAGCCGTCCCCATCTCAAAACTCCCAATAGCTCCTGAAGATGCTCCCCATGCTTCTCTCGGGTCTTGGAGTACACCAAGATATCATCTATGAACACAATGACCGAGCGATTGAGCATCGGTCTGTAGACCCAATTCATCAGGTCTATAAATATCGTATGCGCATTGGTGAGCCCAAACGGCATCACCACGAACTCTTAATATCCATAACGAGTCCGGAACGCGGTCTTCTCCACGTCCTCCTCCCTAACCCTGACCTGATGGTACCCATACCTCAGGTCTATTTTGGAGAACCAATATGCTCCCTATAACTGATCGAAAAGGTCATCTATCATCGGGAGTGGATAACGGTTCTTCACCGTCAACTTGTTCAACTCCCGGTAGTCAATGCACATCCGGTATGAGCCATCCTTCTTCCCGATGAAGAGGATCGATGCTCCCCACGAAGAACTACTCGGACGAATGAACTACTTTCCCAACAGTTCTTGCAATTGTGATGACAACTCTTGCATCTCTAGTGGTGCCAACCGATACGAAGCCTTGGCGATAGGGCCGCACCAGGCACTAGGTCGATCCTAAACACGACCTGTCTCTCCGGAGGAACTTCGGGAACACGTCAACAAACTCTCTGACCACTGGAACCTCTGATACTGAAACCTGATCCATGACCCGCGTATCCACCACACACGCTAGATAACTTGCACACACATGCTGAATGTACTGCCGAGCCTTGGCAGCTGAACAAAATCTTGATCCTAATCTGGTGCCCTTGCGGTAGACAATCAGTTCTCCTCCACTTGGGTTTCGAACTACAACCCGCTGACCCTCACAATTGATCATGGCACCGAAGCGACTAAGTCATTCCATACCCACAATCACACATACATCCCCCATGGGAATCAAGATCAAGTCTATCGGGAAAGATGCCCTAAAGATCTCCAATATGCAACCCCGATAAACCGAAGAAGCGGAAACCACATGCTACTGGTCACCTTTACAAATAACAATAACCAAAACTCAAACTACCATCCAAACACCTTAAATGCCTATAAATCGAAACCTAGTCAAAATCCTGGTCAAGCCAAAAGTCAATCGGGACAAATCCAATGGTCCAAGCCCTAAATATGGTCTCACGTCGTGACCATTTCCTGGTCACGTCGTAAGATTCGACTAGGTCTAGAGTTAGTGACTAGTTCTAGACTCAGTAAACTCAGTCCCCCCTCCCCCCGATCTCATGTCGTGAGCACCTCCACTCTCATGTCATGAGATCCGTCTGAAGCTAAAAGTCACGGCTTTAAGCCCTTAGTCTGCTAAGCCAACAAATCTACTTCATTTATACGTTAAAGGGGACCCTAAGGTCCATAAAAATGTTTTCTTTAAGCCCATACTAGCAACTTGCATGAACCAACTAGTTCTAGGTCAAAATTGGGAAGAATACACATCACATTCCCATGCATGGCTCAATTACTTCCCCCACTTCAAGATCTAAACAACATGATGGTCAAGGAACTCCTGAGATCCATAAAGTTGCCAACTTTATGGGTTTACCTCACTCAAACAATGCTAAATATGATGAGAAATGGGCCAAAAACCTATATTTACTTAAAAGATGAATAAAGTTTGAATCTTTAGGACTTATAAAGGTCCAACAACAAGTAGAGTTACAACTGGAAAATGATTCAAGCAAGCTTTACCGCCTAAACACTTCTTATCTTCTTCTCTTCACCTTCCACAGCTAAAGTTGCACCCAAAAGACCAAAAGCTTCAAAATGAATGACAATAGGATTTCTGGAGGCTTGGAGTGTGAAAGAGGCTGAGGGTAAACAACCCTATCCCTAATATTCCTTTAAATGTCGAAACAATTCGGGTTTAGCCATCAGGGCGCTCTCACATCGTGAGTAACAAGGTCTCATGCCGTGAGGGCCAAAAATGTGGGTCAACCAAGTCAACATAGCTCACGATGTGAAAGGCATTGCTCACGTTGTGAACTCGACCAAAAGCTTAAAATGATAAGACTTCAATGTTGTACCTCGGAATGGTTGTCACACACACACACACACACACACACACACACATATATATATATATATATATATATATATATATATATATATATATATATATGGGAAAAGTGAATATACCCTTAAGGGTATATAAGATTAGGTACCCATATAGTTAAAACTATGTCGTTTTATAGGAATTCATATCATTTTACAGGAATTCATACATGTGGAAATAAAATCTATCGACAAGCACGGGTGCCTTCCTATTCGATCAAACTGAAGCACTCTATGGATCTCCACCTGTTGTTGCTGACCTATCTGATTATTGTTGTTTTAATCCCCCCTCCTCTGTTTAAATGGTGTTTTTTTCTAAATTGGAAAACAATTGTTGTCCCTTTACTCCAGTAGTTGAAATCGATCCAAACTCACAACAAAAATAACTATAAACTCATTAAAGTTAGTTGATTGTATATCATTTTGGCTACAAATATTCCCAAACCTGCATCAATATTCAAATGGCCAAACAGTTTTGATTGTGTATGTTGCTCAACTATGGTACTTTACTAATTTAAATGGGCTAGTAGGGGAAGAAGATAAGTTGTGCACATAAGGTGCTCGTTGAAATGCCTGAGAGAAACTCATTATTAGGGAATCCCATAATCAATGGTGTCACAACTCACAAGTAGTATTAATCAACCGGTTTTGCTTATTACTATGTAATAAGTTCTTTTGACTTTTTTGTAAAATAAAAAAAAGATCAGGGAAACACCAAACAATAGACCCCATCAGCTCCAACTATATGGCACCATGTTTGTTTACCTATCATCAACCCTCCACCGGGTTAGTATTATAAAAAATTTATACTTTTATCATTAAGACCTAATTTTTATTAATATATTTTTGATTTTTTTCCATTTGCCAATGCCACCTAGCAGGTAGTTGGTCATCAGGTTTTGGAATCATTAGCCCTGTTAACACCACCCATTTACATGGTCTTGCATCCATAATTCCACAACATATATCAAATCCCATGAAAATTTCGCCAATCGGTAAAGATCAACAATGAAGTTCAAGATCTTCCCCTGATCATAAAACATCATCATCTTTTCTTTATTCCAAATTTGACACTTCTTCTAGTATTGGTACCCTATCTGGTCCTCAGATGTAGGGTATTCCAACTACTTATTCTGACCACCAAGCAATTCTTAGCGGGCATCTCCGTTGGTCTTGTTTAGTCCTAGTCAGCATGGTGCATTCCTGGGACCACCACATCATCATGTAGGCTCTACGCCACCTGGCATACCTCATGAAACTCTTCCATGTAAAGACCTACAAACACTTTCTTCTTTGGGTGTTGCTGCTTATGCATAGATATGGTTATTATTTCATATCATAATATAAACTTAGCACTTGTTTCTTTTTTATCCTGTTCATGTCTTTTGTCTATTGCTCATCTGAATGGTGAGTGAAATGTGACATTTATCATCTAATTGAGCAATTAATAACCATGTTGTTTATGAATTATCAATTGTATCAGTTTGAAGTTTTAACAAAAGTCTACTTATATATAAATTTGGATGTTGGTGTATTGACTAGTTCTATTACCTTTATTTATTCCACTCCTTTCTAATTTCATTACATCCAATCCAAACAGAATAATCAACAAGAAAACGCATGTGATTTACCATTTATTGTAATAATCTCATCTTCATTAAACTCATTTTGGATATCAGTAACTTCTTAACCTGTATAACTTCCTCAAATTAAGCTCTTTTCAAGAAAAAAAGTCATCATCACCTTTGCAAACGATGACACATGCATCTTATAAAAGGATATATCACCATGTACTTTTGATGAGAGTAATATTTTCACCATTATACTCCTTTACGATTGCTTCATTTAAGCTTAGAAAATTCCCCACCATGCTTTTTGTTCAAAAGACCATAATACCCTTGTTTTGAATTAAGGCAGCCATGTACTCCTTTGTCTTTTGTTGCAACCATTTCCTTTTTTTACCAAAGACCTGTGAAATTACTACACATTTTGCAGCATGATCTTCATGCAATGTTGACATATTTTAAGAAACCATTGGTCCATGAGGTTACCCACAAAGCATGAATACTGACTTTGTTCGTATACAAAAAACATTTTACCTTATAACCTTATTTGACTGCAGTAGTATAATGACACACATTTTCACCCAAAATAGTATAATGAAATACATCTTTACTGTTGATGTTTGGCATCATCTCATAATTTGATGCAGTCCGTCTGACCTAAATAACCCCATGTAGACCTTCATTTTTGGAAACGACCTTTATAGCCACCAATCAAAACTACATCAAATCCTTCATACATCTTTAATCTCTTATCACAAAAAAAATTAACCAACTTTTTATTCCCACATCAAGATCGGTTTTCATCTTCAAAATCTTCTTCTTTTGAAGTTGCATTCTCATCATCATTTATATCAGCTGATTCATACTATAATCATCTTCATCATATTTCATTATCAAACCCACACAATCATCATAAACTTTGTTGGGATCATTCTCAAACATCATCATCTTTATTTTATTTTTTGTTACAAGATGACGGTAACATGGGAAATTTAACAAACCTTTTTTATTGATCCCATACACACATCGTTATTTGTATCCAAAATCTTTTCATCTAGATCTAAAAACTCACAAACAAAATCTACATAAAACCTCATCTTCTTGAACTTTTTTTATTGATTTAAGTGAAATTGGAATTCTTGAATCATATAAAATTAATCTCCATGCTTAATTGGAATTTAGTGAATTATGTGAAACCATAATTCACTTGAAAAATCTAATTTTATGTGTTTCTAATTTGAAATCGTGACCAAGAAGAATACATATGGCTATTTTTTTTTCAAAAACGCTGATGATCACAAAAGGAGTCAAATACAAGAGTGCAACCAACGAACTATGATAGGAAATTAAGCTAGTGATAGATGTTATACACACATTCCATGTGAAATCAGAATTCTTGATCGAACATCCAAATCAAAAACTAGAAGCAATTCGTATAAGGGTTAATCAATTGGGAGTAAACAAAAATCAACAAACGAAAATATTTAAGAAGGATATGGTAGTTTATTTTAAGGATTATTCACGTAACAATTTTCACACGAAATCAGTAAGCAAACGACACCGTTTTGGATATAGGGTACCTAATGTTATATACCCTCTAGGGTATATTCACTTTTCCCTGTATATATATATATATATATATATATATATATATATATATATATATAGGTTTATTCTATTCAAAGTAATTATTGTGTTATTGTATGCATAAATGTGGGCCAATCAAATTTACTTATTTTAATAAAGTGATTAATATATATTTATGAATTAAATATAATTGAAAATATCCTCTTAATTAATTACAAGGGTAATTTAGTCAACTAATATATATTTAATAAAGGAAAATTGCATTTTTAAGGGATCATATATTCTATTAATTTTAAAAATCCGATTTTACGTATTATAATTTTTTTAATTCGGACATTCTGACAGAATATGTTTATGAGCATATTTCAAAATAAAAATATTCTTGAACCATAAATAATAAAAATATTCTTGAACCTATTTCTTGATCATGAATTTAAAAAACTTTTTGTAGAATAACAAATCTTTGAATAATCAATTGAAGAATAAAAACAAAAAACACATTATTTCTTATATAATACAGGTAACAATTGTTAAGAATTACATTTATTGTTAAGAAATAAAACTAACAAACAACCAAAACGGGAAAGAAAACATCAAAATCTAACAACGACTAATACATTCTAAAAGAATAATGTGGTCCGTTTCAATTTTGTGGTCTGTTCTTCAAGCATCAATATCTGTGATTCCAACAGAATTGGAATTCGTCTTTCCATTCCAATAGAATTGGAATTCGTGATTCCATTCCAATATAATTGGAATCTCACCAATATCATCCATTGAATCATCTATATAAACACTCTTCCATTCTCTATTCTTTTTTGCATCGATTCACAATCAATATTTAATACAAAAGAAAAATCACCCTTGCATTCCTTCTCTTCTTCGTTTTCAGTCAAGAACACACCACCGAAGTGTATGTTTTCTAGTGCAAACCTGAATGAAGAGTGTCTTGAAAAGGGTCTCAGGAAAAGCAGTGATGTTGGCAGTGACAACATTGAGCTTTAAAGATTCAAAAACCTCACAAATCTTGACCATCGTGTCTCTTCTTTTCTTGCATTTTAAACTCACCAATGCTATATTCTCTCCCAAGTATGACACTTTTAACTGTTAATTAACAGTTTAACACAATCATCAATTTGAGATAAAATCATGAGAGTACGTAAAAACAGTTCAAGACTTTGTCTTACTTCAATAATTTCAATCGGAAAGGCCCTTGAATCACTTGTATCTGGAGATTGTTGAATCCTTTTCTTATTTGATTTTTCCATTGACATGAACACTGTGTCCTAATCAAAATCGTAAACCCCGGATTCTGATTTTTGAGACTCTAGTTTCATTATCTCCTCTTGAATAATCCTCCCTTGGAGGCCGCCGACGACTGAGTTCCGTCTGGCGAACCTGAATCACAGTAGTCGGAAAATGTTTCCTCCAATCCGCCCCAACTGTATTTCAGAAATTGCAGAAGAAAACGATGGATTTAGGTTTAAACAACAAAGAGAAAAGGAGAAGATCATATGATTAGTTAATTAGTATGATTACTTATCGAATTCTTCGGTTTTGAGAAACATATTGGTCTTTCAATAGGTTTTATACTCACCTGCGCCGCTGCTTCGCTGCTTCTTGTCGAGAGCTCTGTTTCTAAGGTTTGTAATTCGAGAGCAAGTTGAGCTTCGTCGTCCGACTCCGAACCGGAATCGGAACTTGATGCAAACTGGAATAAAGAGGAAATGACGGCTGGAGGTACAAGGGTGGGGGTGTCGATTTGTTCAATTTAGGGTTTTCAAAAATCAGTTTTTAGATAAAGAGGGGAAGGAGATTTAAACTGAAGAGATACCATGATTATAGGGATTCTTTTTGGAAGTTATTAAAAAATGACTAAATTACCCTTATTTATTTATTTAATTATTTAATTTTGATTGACCCACATTTATGCATACGATAACACAATACTTAGTTTAAACAAATGAACCTAGCTTTCTCTCTCCCTCTCTCTCTCTCTCTCTCTATATATATATATATATATATATATATATATATATATATATATATATATATATATATATATATTTGTGTGTGTGTGTGTACTTTAACACATATATAACCATATCTGATTCACAGAATGTATACATTTAATACATATTCTAGATAATAAGCATTTAATCCACATATAAACTTGCAATGAATATTTAATACGTTTAATAAATACTTGTATTAAAATCATGTTCATGAAAGTAACTATTCAATCACTTGATATAGGTGGAATATCCACGAGAAAGCTAGCTCCTCGGCTAATACTGTTGGATTAGTGTCTAAGTCCATAACTATTTTGGTATGTACTTGACCCGATAGTGCATGGTCCTTTTGGGTTGCCTTCACCAAAGCAACTTGATAGGATGAATTATGGAGAGAAAGGATTAATTATGATTTATTAATATATTATGAGAATAATATATTAAAGGAGAAATCATATTGTTTAATTAATATTAGTCAAGAATTAATTGATAATTAATTTTGTGGCTAAAAGAGATTAATTAAACTTAAGGGACTGGAACTGTAATTATAAGATAATTGCATTTGGGCTATAGATCACCTTGGAATAATAGGTTGGACGAATTCTATGGGGAAACCCATTAGAAATCGTCCAAGGGATATTCTAAAAGGGTCCATGGGTTGCTTAGGGCTTAAGCAGTTAGATTAGGGTTTCCTAGTGGAAAACCCTAATAGCCTACATGTATATATAGTACCCTTAAGCCCGAAAAACGTGGCTAACAGTTCCACTAGGGTTTTTGGACGATTTGGGCAGCCTCCCCTCTCCTTATTCTTCATCCTCTTGCTCTTGGTGTTTGTGAGCCATTAGAGGAGTGACACTTGTGACTCTAAGCTTTCTAAAGTCATTACAAGGAGGATTTGAGATTGTTATTGCAACATAACAATCAAGGTAAGATCTAAACCCCATTCATATGTTAATATGATTGATTGTATGCTAGATCTAGGGTTTAAAGTCTTGGATGAATTGCATGTACAATAGAGAAACCTAGATCCAAGCATTAGGGTTTGCATGAGCACATAGGATGTTCTTATGGTTAAAACCTATCAGTGGTATCAGAGCCTTGACTGGTTTCTATTGTATTGATGCTTAATTGATCGAAATTATCACTAAAAATCGAAATTTTTGGCTTCTGTGTGTTTGACTCGCCGAGTTACTTGGTGAACTTGCCGAGTCGGTTGTACTCGACGAGCCCAGGTCCAGACTCGACGATTCAAAGGGTCTGACAGCTCGTAGTCGCGATTTTCTTCCTGTTTTGGCTTTGGATAATTACCATAAACGTGTTTTTGTAATAAAATTCGATTTTTATCAATATTTGGTGATTATCCTTACCAAAATTGAAGATAATTGTCAAAATTTAGATAATCATTTGTTTTATTTGATAAAGTTTGATTATTTGTAATTTAGATTTGAATTATCTTGTGAAAAAGTTTCAATTTTCCCCTTTAGGTTTCATAGTTTAAATTTGAACTTAAAAGTTTTGTTTCCGAAATTTAAATAAGTTAAAACCTAATGTTTTGAAATGTTTCAAAACTTGCCCTCAAGTTTTGGAATTTTAAAGTTGATTAAAAGTTTAATTTAGAAATGTTAAATTCTAAAACCCTAGTATTGTTTTGAAAAGTTCAAATCACACCCTTATGTTTTTATTAATTAGTTAAAGTGTATAATTAAAAGAGGTTTAATAAATCCATAAAGTTTTGGTTCACAATTTAATTAAATTAAAAGTATAATTGTTAAATTTGACCACCTAGTATTTTAAAAGTTTAAAATACAACCTATACTATATATAACATTAAAAGTCTAATATTATATATATGTATGAGTAAAAGTCAGTCTTACCGTTAGTAGGCCTCATTCACGAAGCTAGTCTATAAGGGGTGTTTAAGGAAATTGCCTATAAAATGGCTATTGAATGGGTATCCACTCTTACCCACCGCACTCTTGACTAGTGGATGGTCGTTAGCCGAACGGGTAGGATAGGACAGAAACCTTCCATTATAAGTATAATGAAGTACAAAGTAACTAAATGCTTTTACAAAATTCCCAATCTTAGTTACTTTAGGCAAAAGTGAATTGATGCAATTCCATGAAATTATACTTTGTACCCTTGCGAAGACGTTAGTGGAGCGTGTGTGGTTAACCGGCACACTAAATGGTTCTAAGAAAAGGTGGAAAAGGGTGACTCATTGTTTTTCATAGTTCGGTGGAGCGTGTGTGGTTAACCGGCACATCGAATAGGTGACTGTAACATTGGGGGCACCATGTAAGTTTGCATGGTTATTCACACCCTATTTTGTGATCCTCGGCATCCCAGTCACAAATCGAGGGGCATATCGAGATTTAAACATGCCATTGAAATGTTCAATGAATCTCAAAAGATCTAGGAATTTTCAATAGATTTAAAACTTAAATTTCTTTTTCATTTTAATGATGGAAATTGGTAAATCGTCATTTACCTACCTTCAAATATTCTGCAACTAGATTACGACATCCCTCTTCTAGGTTGTGGAGTATTGTGTTGGATCCTAGCCTCGATGTTTCATTTGGGTGTCACATCGAGGATCCTAATCAACTTAACTTGAATTTTCTCCCGTTTTGTAGATGTCAAAGTATGACAACTATAGTCTTCCCAAATCCCGTGGAACAAGCTTTCCACATGAATATGATATTCCACGATTCGATCGGGGAACAAGAGATCATGCTTCACTTCCTCCACCTCTTCCAATTATTCTCCCTAACCTACAAGTTTGAAGGCTTGAAAAGTTCAAGCTCACTCAAGCCCTTTTGGCAAGTAAACATGGGAAACATGTGTGTGTACACGTCTTAGAGATGAAGTCACACATTGAAAGGTTAAGAATGTTGGGTGTCGAGATTTCAGGTAAATTGGTTGTTGACTGGGTTCTTCAGTCGCTTCCTGAATCATATAGTGAGTTCGTTAGAGAGTACTATATGATGAATCATGACGTGACCCTCATTGATTTGACCTGTTTGATTATAGCTGCTGAATCAACAATGATTTGGCGAGTTGGTCCAGCAAATTTGTCTCGTAAATCAAACTCCCAAACTTCAATGGATATTGAAAATGGTGACATTGGAGATCCAGAAAAGGTAGATTCTGAGATAGTTCCTTGTGCCATTCCAAAAGAGTCCATTTGCTTCTATTGCCAAGAGAATGGGCATTGGAGACGAAGCTGCCATATTTACCTAAGAGATCTAAGAGATGGGAGAGTCAAAACGTATGCCTCTAATTTAGGTAAAATCCATTAACTAACTCTTTTAAGTTCATATTCTAGATTCTTGATACATGATGTGATAAGATTACATTTTGATGTTTTGTAGGATCGAAGAAAAGAAAGGAAGCTTAAGGGAAGAAGTGAGCTGAATCTAATCGTGAAGAAATGGATTTCGATCGCATTGCTTGAAGATTAGAGTCTTAAGCTACTACTTGGAGTTAGAATAGATTGCTTAGGAATATGTAACAACATAGTTTTTCAATTGCATTGTAAGGACAAATTTTTCCGCAATAAAATAACTTTTGATTTTATATTATTTATTCATCCTTGCAATGGCGTGTATGAAAAATTAATGTTTGAAAGTTTCTATTATTAGTAATAATGGATTTTATTCTTAATTATGTTATTTGTGGAAAGGTCAAGAATTTACCAAATAGGGAAAGTTTCTCATCACCCAAGTTTCAATTAGACAGAAACTTGGCATCATACAACTTGGTTGCATGATGAATGTGAAATTTCATATTTGGAAATTAGACTAATTCGTTGACAAAGTGTCAAGTGAAGGACTAGGAGATCAAGTACACAAGGTTGTGTGTTGATCAAGTCTACCACAAGAGTGACAAAGATATTCATCATGATTTACTAAAGGTTTAGTAAATATTATTATACTTATAAGATTAAGTGTAATTCTGAATTGATTGAAAGAGTTTAAATCAATAGCAGAACGGATAAGAAGAATCAAGTAAAGCAGAAAGATAAAAGTTTCTCTATTCTAAGAAGAAGGGAGAGTACCTTTTATTATGTTTTATGATAGGTCTTAATGATTAAGAACCATATCTCAATTGATCCTCTAAGTGAGTCTTAGTACAATTATATGTCTGAGAAGAGGAATCGAGAATTGTGGAAATGGTTAAATCAAGAAGTCAATCATACTTCGTTCCAATATCAAGTCTTAGAGTTACACTACAAGATTATGAATTGAGTGACAAGTCTTAAGAAGGTTTATAACATTCATCAAATGTAGAATTTGAAAAGGTTTTCTTATTCTTGTACATTTAAAATTGGTAAGTTGTGATGTCTTGGATGAGACAAAGACCAACTAGGACCAATTTTGTGAAGTGTTTTTGTCTTGATAAAAGCTACACTAACTATTGAATATTTGTTTGTCGAGAAATGTTTATTGAAAAGAGAATCTTATATGTCAAAGAGTCAGTGGGAGTCTTAATGGTCTTGAAAAGTTCAAGAACTAGTCAAGAATAAACCCTATCGATCATCACTAGCACACGACTTGAGGTTTACAACCTATCATGTTGACATTATTTTGTTTCTGTGCCATTCCAATTGAGTTAATTATGCATGTGAGTTCTATGAGCTCTCATTTGAATGCATAAAATGCAAGCACCTTGATCACTGAAAAGTACATTGATAGGAAAGGGTGAGTTGCTTAACTACTTGGAAGACATGGTGGGCACTCGTGTTACCATAAGGCAAGAAATCAAAATTGAGAAAGTTTGGTCCATATGAGTTTGGATTTGTCGCAAACTTTGGTTTTGACAAATACGCATGGATAGGAACACATACACCATTAAAATCTAAGTGTCATAAGATTCCATCCTTCATGAAAATGACTGTGAGGAAATGCTTTCACTAAGAGAGATTTTAAAAAGATAGTGATTGTGAAAATTGTATTCTCGAATTCGATTATGGTTACGGTATCCCTTTCCATAATTCGAATTGTGAGATTTGGCAATTAGTCTGAATTGTTTAGACACACATATGAACTATCTAAGGCAAATGTAACAGCCCGGATTCCTAGGTATTATTCATTTATTTATTTTTGGTAAATTGTGAGGAGACTCGGCGAGTTAGAGCCTAGACTCGCCGAGTAGGATCGTGGATTTGGACGCGGGTTCGCGTCCGGACTCGGCGAGTCCAAGAGTGGACTCGGCGAGTCCACGCTGTTAATGAAACCCTAATTTCCCGGCCCTGAGCCCTATTTAAAGGGCCTTATAACCCTTCATTGCGGCTACCTTCGACCTTGAGAGCACCAGAGCACCTGTGAGTCCTTGTGAGTGAGAAAAGAGGCCATTATTCATCATCTTTGTGTGTGTTAGCAAGAAGGGAAGAGAAAGGCCAAACTAGGAGGGTTGGGGAGCTTGGATCTACTTCCATTTTGGCAGAGGAAGCTATTTGAGGTATTATTCAGAGCTTATTCTCGTGTTTTTATGTATATGGTCAAATCTAGGGTTTCTTCATGCCTTGTATGCCTTGTAATTTGAGTGTGAGAGGTTCCTTTGGGAATTGGTACCTAGATCTGGATCTTAGTAGGTCCAGAGAGTCCCAAATGCCCTGCTTTATGCATATCCTTTTGAGTTGGGGACTTAGGTTACCATTTTAGATGTCATTTCACCAAAAGAAGCCTTGTAAGCGTTGCATGGTAGCCAAGATTGTAACTTTACGTGATAAATGTGCTTGGAAGGACTAGATCTATGAGTTACTGGAACGGATCTGACCTCAGGAGTGAGTTTGAGTTCATGCATGGCGTAGACTCGCCGAGTCCGAAGAATAGACTCGGCGAGTAGCTTGAAGATTGCCTTTAACCACTCAGCGAGTGGTCTTACCGAGTTATGGGTTGACTCACTGAGTCAGGAAGAGTCAGAGAGGGTTGACAGGTGGACTGAGTCAAGCTGGAACTCGCCGAGTTGTTCTTGAGACTCGGCGAGTTGAGTCGTGGTAGCCCCGCGATTCATGTCAGGTGGAACTCGTCGAGTCAGGGAAGTACTCGACGTGTCAAGAGAGGATCCTAGGGAGTCAGTGAACACGTATAGACTCGCCGAGTCGCTCTAGTGCACTCGCCGAGTCCGGTCAAAGTTGACCATTGACCGTTGACCAGAGTTGACCAGTGTTGACTTGATAGGGGTAGTCAACTTTAGTTGTGAAAGTGTTAATTAGAGGTATATGATGTTATAGGAGGATTATAGCTCGGAGGATCGAGCGCGAGTGATTTCCGGGATTCGCGAGTTATCGAGATACACGAGGTGAGTATTCTCACTATAGTTTACCTTGAGTAGGTAACCAGAGTTATGTGACAGAGTATTTGTATGCTATATGTATGTTATGTGTTGTACTGCATTATTTTTATGTGATTTATGATGTGCATGTTTATAGAGTTGGAACCGGAAGGTTCCCAGAGTTAGAACCAGAGGGTTCACAGAGTAGGGTCTATGGATCCACAGAGTTATAGCCTCGAGTGGCTAATATGTGTTATGTGTGGTATTTGGGGAACTCACTAAGCTTTGTGCTTACAGTGTTGGTGTTTATTGTTTCAGGTACTAGTGATGTCCGTGGGAAGACGCCGGCTTGATCCGTACATACACATGGGATTTTTATGATATGTGATCTTGGGATTCGTTGTATGAAATTGATTGGAGTTTCAAACACTGATGTTTATGAAAATTAAATGAATATGTTTTTAAATTATGCGAAAAATTGTTTTGAAATTCACGGTGTTACAAGTTGGTATCAGAGCCTTGGTTTGAGGGATTCGAGTACACCTTCGGGTGTATTTGAACTCAAACTGAGGATTTGAGAAGTATTTTCAAAAAGAATAAAAGATTTTTGGAAGAACGCAGAGCAGAGTTGTGTGTACGATCAGTCCGCGCCCGAACGGTGATTTCTCAAAATACCCTCATGTTATGTGATATTGATATTGATATGATGTATTCTCATGCTAGAGTAGGCTAGGTACTCCTATTAGGACTAGAGTGGCCTGATTTGTGATGCCTTAGCCTAGGGAGAGGTGAGCTGCTATGAGATGCTTGAGAGTGAGTAGGTACCAGCGAGGGGCTTATGAGAGATCTGTTAGAGAATGGATTATGCATGTTAGAGTACTTGGAATTTGGGATCCGAAGAGGAGGACTTGGGGTGTATTCTGATACGATGCGGACAGTAGTATTGGGCCCGTACTACTGAAAGCACCGGAGCGGTGTACAGCCCAAGTAGGAATCTTTGGAATACCAAGGACCAAGGAGGGAAGAGTTGTCGAGTGTGAGTATGCTTGAATGGATTCTAATTTATCGTATGTTGTATTTCAGAGGTAGATCATGGTGAGGACACGTCTGATGCCTGAGAGCAGTGAGACCAGTGATGAGGAGATCCGTCGGATCATCCATGAGGAGGTGGCTGCGGCCATCAGGGTAGAGATACCAGAGATGTTCGGGTCTATTAAGACCACGTTGATTGAGACCTTCAATGAGCGTTATGCCGCTCTTTCTGAGGCTGCTGTTGCAGTGGCTACCGCAGCTATTGCTGCCGCGAGGCCGCAGGGTGGTGATGCGTTGCTGTTCCGAGAGTTCAGCAACACAAAACCACCAGAGTTTGATGGGACCCAGGACCCGATGGCGGCTATGAGATGGATTTTTGATGTAGATGGGTGTTTCTTCACTTGCTCAACTCCTGAGCATTTGAAGGTTCGGTTCGCGCTGAACCAGCTTCGCATGGGAGAGAAGGACTGGTGGAAGTTTGTGACGCCGCACTTTACGCCTTCTGAGCTTACGGCAGTGACCTGGGAGAGGCTCACTGCCATGTTTCGAGATTAGTACGTTCCCCAGGTGGAGAGGGAGCGTTTGGCCCAGGAGTTTCTGACCCTCAAGCAGGATACTGAGTCTGTTACGGTGATTACCAGGATGTTCCATGAGAGGGTGATGTTCTGCCCTGAGCACGTGTCCACAGAGCAGGCACGTATGAGCCGATATTTGAGTATCTTGAGGCGAGACATTCGGGAGTTCGCGGCAAACTCCTCATACCGGACATTTTCCGAGCTTCAGGAAAATGCCCGTAAGAGGGAGATTGAGCTAGAGACTCAGGCCAGGGAGGAGGCGGAGTCTCAGGGGAGGGATCGGTGACCGGCACAGTCTCAGCCGGCAGCCAAGCGGGCCAAGCCCGCTGATCCCAAACCAGGGAGCCAGAAGGGCCGCACTTGTGGGAAGTGTGGCAAGGGTCATGATGGAGTCTGTAGAGCGGGATCTTGCTACAAGTGTGGCAAGGAGGGGCACATGGCCAAGGACTTCCCCAAGGGGTTTGCGGTGTGCTTTCACTGCAACCAGACCGGACACCAGAAGGCAGAGTGTCCGCAATTGTGAGGGTCATCTCAGGGAGCACCTCAGGGATCTACCCCTGCCGCCATCAGAGCTACCGAGAGTCGGCCAGTGAAGGCCGTAGCGCCGAGAGCACGAGGGAGAGCTTTTCAGCTGACCACGGAGGAGGTCCGCGCAGCACCCGATGTCGTGGCTGGTATGTATTCTTTCATGTATTTATTTTGATGTTGTGATATTATGCTTATATTATGTTATGCGTAGGTACTTTTCTTGTGAATTCTGTACCTGCCTTGGTGTTATTTGACTCGGGTGCGAGTCGGTCTTTTGTATCTTTGGATTTTAGTCAGCATATCAGTGTTATTCGTGAGGCATTGAGTCGGCCTCTGAGATTTTCCATAGCTGACGAGAGGGTGATATATGCCACGGAGGTTCTCCGAGGGTGCGTAGTCGAGATTTTCGGTGTTGAGTTCCCGATTGATGTGGTTCCTATTGCGATGGGTGATGTCTGTGTCATTGTGGGCATGGACTGGTTGAGCAGATTCGGTGCGGTTATCGACTGCGAGCGACAGCTGGTGACCATACGAGACCATAGTGGGGGAGTTCTTACGGTGTACGGCGAGGGTACACATTCGGGATCAGCGTTTTGTTCGGCCACTAGGGCAAGGCAGTGTCTACAGCAGGGCTGTAAGGGTTTTGTGGCGTATGTGATGGATACGCGGGTGGATTCCGAGAGACCGAGGTCTATTAAGGAGGTTCCGGTAGTGCGTGAGTTCCCTGATGTATTTCCTGAGGAGTTTCTGGGTGTGCCTCCTGTGAGGCAAGTGGAGTTCAGTATCGATTTGGTTCCGGGGACCGCGCCTATCACTAAGATGTCATATCATCTTGCACCTCCAGAGATGCAAGAGTTATCCTCGCAGCTTCAGGAGCTGCTGGGGAAGGGGTTTATTCGACCGAGCAGCTCGTCGTGGGGAGCGCCTATCCTGTTCGTCAAGAAGAAGGATGGGTCACACCGGATGTGCATTGATTACCGAGAGTTGAACAAGCTGACGGTCAAGAACTGTTACCCGTTGCCGAGGATCAACGATTTGTTCGATCGGTTGCAGGGAGCGTCTTGGTTCTCCAAGATCGATTTGAGGTCTGGATATCATCAGGTGAGGGTGCGAGATGAGGACGTCCAGAAGACAGCGTTCATGACGCGTTATGGGCATTACGAGTTTGTGGTGATGCCTTTTGGGCTCACCAATGCCCCAGCAGTATTCATGGATCTCATGAACCGAGTGTGCAGGCCGATGCTGGATCGGTCGGTGATTGTATTTATCGACGACATTCTGGTATATTCGAGATCTAGGGAGCAGCATGAGGAGCATTTGAGAGAGGTTCTCGGAGTTCTGAGATCGGAGAGGCTTTATGCCAAATTCTCCAAGTGTGATTTCTGGTTGCGGGAGGTCCAGTTCTTAGGACATGTCGTTAACCAGAAAGGGATATTGGTCAACCCGGCCAAAGTTGAGGCGGTGATGAGTTGGGAGGTGCCGAGGTCACCCTCCGAGATCAGAAGTTTCCTAGGGTTGGCGGGGTATTATCGGAGATTTATCAAGGATTTCTCTAAAATCGCAGTGCCACTCACCAGGTTGACCCGGAAGGGTGTTGCTTTTTCATGGGGCCCCGAGCAGCAGGCCTCCTTTGAGACACTTCACCAAAGGTTATGCGAAGCCCCGGTGTTAGCCCTCCCGGAAAGGATGGAGGACTTTGTGGTATACTGTGACGCATCGATTTTGGGGTTGGGGGCAGTGCTGATGCAGAGAGGGCATGTGATAGCATATGCATCGAGGCAGCTGAAGCCTTATGAGATGAGATATCCCACCCATGATCTAGAGTTGGGGGCAATGGTGTTCGCCCTCAATATTTGGCGTCACTACCTGTATGGGGTTCGGTGTACGATATACACGGACCATAAGAGTTTGAAATATTTTATGGATCAACCCAACCTAAATATGTGATAGAGAAGGTGGTTGGATGTGGTCAAGGCTTATGATTGTGAGATCCTGTACCACCCAGGCAAGGCTAATGTTGTAGCCGATGCACTGAGACGCAAGGCGGAAAGCACCCCGCTGCAGGATGTATGTTTGAGATTGACCGTGGTAGCTTCAGTGTTGGACGCCATTCGTGGGGCACAGGCCGAGGCTGTGCAACCTGAGATGCAGAAGAAAGAGCGGGTTGTTGGTTTGGTTTCAGAGTTTGTTACCGATGGTCGGGGGCTTATGACATTTCAAGGGCGTATCTAGGTGCCGTTTGTGGCAGGAACGCGTACAATTTTGATGGAAGAGGCTCATCGGTTGAAATTTTCGATCCATCATGGGGCCACTAAGATGTATTTGGACATGAGGAAGGAGTATTGGTGGCCCTGTATGAAGAGGGATGTTGCGTGGTTTGTTGAGAGGTGCTTGACCTGCCGTAGGGTTAAGGCCGAGCACCAGAGGCCGCATGGTAAGTTGCAGCCGTTGGAGGTTCCCGAATGGAAGTGGGAACAGATCACCATGGATTTTATCACCAAATTGCCAAGGACTGCCAGGGGAGTTGATGCAATTTGGGTGATTGTGGACAGGTTGACGAAGAGCGCTCACTTTCTTGCTATCAGCGAGAGTTCTTCAGCAGAGAAATTGGCAGAGGTGTACGTGAGGGAAGTGGTATCTTGGCATGGGGTGCCGATCTCGATTGTTTTAGACCAAGATGTGCGTTTCACTTCCAGGTTCTGGAAGAAGTTTCATGAGGAGTTGGGTACTAGGCTGCATTTTAGTACCGCATATCATCCCCAGACAGACGGTCAGAGTGAGCGGACGATTCAGACGCCCGAGGACATGCTCCGAACATGTGTATTGGATTTCGGGGGTAGTTGGGATGCGTACTTGCCCTTGGCAGAGTTTTCCTACAACAACAGCCATCATTCGAGCATTGGTATGCCGCCCTTTGAGCTGTTGTATGGGAGGAGGTATCGGACCCCCATTTGTTGGGGAGAGGTTGGTCAGCGTGTGATGGGCAGTACAGAGATCGTGCTTCAGACGACATAGCAGATCCAGCAGGTCAGATAGAGGTTGTTGACTGCTCAGAGTCTTCAGAAGATCTATGCAGACAGACGCCGGTCCGAGCTTGAGTTTCAGGTCGGTGACCTTGTGCTCCTGAAGGTCTCTCCTTGGAAATGAGTGATTCAATTCAGGAAGAGGGGCAAGTTGGGGCCCCGATATATTGGTCCTTTCCGAGTGATCGCGAGGGTAGGCCAGGTAGCCTATCGTTTGGATTTGCCAGCAGAGTTAGGGCAGATTCACGACACTTTTCATGTGTCGCAGCTGAGGAAGTGTATAGCCGATGAGTCGGCAGTGGTTCCATTAGAGGATATTCAGGTGGATGCGAGCCTGAATTATGCTGAGAGACCAGTGGCAATCAGAGATCGGAAAATCAAGGTTCTGAGGAACAAGGAGGTACCTCTGGTTTTGGTTCAGTGGCAGCATCAAAAGGGGTCCGAGATGACTTGGGAACCGGAGCGTGAGATGCGTGAGCAGCATCCAGAGTTATTTGCAGAGCGAGACTTCGAGGGCGAAGTCTAGTTCTAGTGGGGGAGAATTGTAACAGCCCGGATTCCCAAGTATTATTCATTTATTTATTTTTGGTAAATTGTGAGGAGACTCGGCGAGTTGGAGCCTAGACTCGCCGAGTAGGATCGCGGATTTGGACGCGGGTTCGCGTCCAGACTCGGCGAGTCCACGCTGTTTAATGAAACCCTAATTTCCCGGCCCTGAGCCCTATTTAAAGGGCCTTATAACCCTTCATTGCGGCTACCTTCGACCTTGAGAGCACCAGAGCACCTGTGAGTCCTTGTGAGTGAGAAAAGAGGCCATTATTCATCATCTTTGTGTGTGTTAGCAAGAAGGGAAGAGGAAGGCCAAACTAGGAGGGTTGGGGAGCTTGGATCTACTTCCATTTTGGCAGAGGAAGCTATTTGAGGTATTATTCAGAGCTTATTCTCGTGTTTTTATGTATATGGTCAAATCTAGGGTTTCTTCATGCCTTGTATGCCTTGTAATTTGAGTGTGAGAGGTCCCTTTGGGAATTGGTACCTAGATCTGGATCTTAGTAGGTCCAGAGAGTCCCAAATGCCCTGCTTTATGCCTATCCTTTTGAGTTGGGGACTTAGGTTACCATTTTAGATGTCATTTCACCAAAAGAAGTCTTGTAAGCGTTGCATGGTAGCCAAGATTGTAACTTTACATGATAAATGTGCTTGGAAGGACTGGATCTATGAGTTACTGGAACGGATCTGACCTCAGGAGTGAGTTTGAGTTCATGCATGGCTTAGACTCGCCGAGTCCAAAGAACAGACTCGGCGAGTAGCTTGAAGATTGCCTTTAACCACTCATCGAGTGGTCTTACCGAGTTATGGGTTGACTCAGTGAGTCAGGAAGAGTCAGAGAGGGTTGACAGGTGGACTGAGTCAAGCTGGAACTCGCCGAGCTGTTCTTGAGACTCGGCGAGTTGAGTCGTGGTGGCCCCGCGATTCATGCTAGGTGGAACTCGTCGAGTCAGGGAAGTACTCGACGTGTCAAGAGAGGATCCTATGGAGTCAGTGAACACGTATAAACTCGCCGAGTCGCTCTAGTGCACTCGCCGAGTCCGGTCAAAGTTGATCGTTGACCGTTGACCAGAGTTGACCAATGTTGACTTGATAGGGGTAGTCAACTTTAGCTGTGAAAGTGTTAATTAGAGGTATATGATGTTATAGGAGGATTATAGCTCGGAGGATCGAGCGCGAGTGATTTCCGGGATTCGCGAATTATCGAGATACACGAGGTGAGTCTTCTCACTATATTTTACCTTGACTAGGTAACCAGAGTTATGTGACAGAGTATTTGTATGCTATATGTATGTTATGTGTTGTACTGCATTATTTTTATGTGATTTATGATGTGCATGTTTATAGAGTTGGAACCGGAAGGTTCCCAGAGTTATAACCAGAGGGTTCACAGAGTAGGGTCTACGGACCCACAGAGTTATAGCCTCGAGTGGCTAATATGTGTTATGTGTGGTATTTTGGGGAACTCACTAAGCTTTGTGCTTACAGTGTTGGTGTTTATTGTTTCAGGTACTAGTGATGACCGTGGGAAGGCACCGGCTTGATCCGTACACACACATGGGATTTTTATGATATGTGATCTTGGGATTCGTTGTATGACATTGATTGGAGTTTCAAACACTGATGTTTATGAAAATTAAATGAATATGTTTTTAAATTATGAGAAAAATTGTTTTGAAATTCACGGTGTTACAACAAAGGTGTAGAAGCTTAGATAAAGGATTATCGAAGCATTAGGTATTAGAAATATGAACTTAAGAAATTCAATAGGTATTGTTTTTCTATAAGTTAAGCTGTTTTTTGAATACATGTCAAAGCTAGTGGGAGCATAAGTGTTATGCTTATATGATAATAATCATCATGATAGTGGGAGCATAAATGTTATGCTTGTATGATTATTATGGCAAGTATCGCAAGTTAACAATATTAATTATAGAAAACAAGAGTTATAGTTTGCAAAGTCGTAAGGGTTGAATAGTTGTTTTGCTATAATTAAGGGAGAGAATATTATGCTTCATTTCAAATCTAAGGACTTAGGTTGTGGAATGTTAATAAATTTAGTCAAGGATACATAGTGCATTCTCAAAATTTCGATTATGATTATGGCATCCCTCTTCATAGTTCGAATTGTAAGAACGTGACATATTAAATATTATGGCAGAAGATTGATAAAGTATCGTATCTTTATGTAAGACATCATGCATCGTATCCCATACGCTTCGGGTATAGGATCGATTGCAAATGCTATAATATTTGACCATTCTAAAATTTTCCAAATGTCTAGCACATTAAGAGGGAAAAAGGACAAGAATCGGTTTTGACTAAGATAATTAAACAACTATCAAAGGACGATCCAAAGCTCGCTGAGGATTGGTCGCTTATGAGTAGTTGGAAGTATGGTATTGGATGGACCATATCGACATTATTATGAATAGATAAGATTCTATTAAAGAATGAGTTGTCATATGGAAAATATGGAAATGTTTCCATATTAGGAGTTGGATATTGAGAGTCTATGGCAAGATTAGAAAATTTTATGCAAAAGGATGTTCAAGGAATGTACTTTGAGTGAGAGAAATCACGTCTATGTAATTGTCTTGTAACAATCTCCAATATAGAATATTGTAATTTCATTGGCAATAGTCATTGTGACTTTTGCGCTATGACTTTATGAAAGGATCATTGCATAAAATGTTAGAATCTAGCATATTCTATGAGTGGCAAGAATTTGATATTCATACACTTGTAATAAGGATTGGGAGTTGTGAAATGAGTATGATTGGAAATGTGTTCATTTGATCTATTTCACAAAGTAAGGACCATAAGTAAACATTGTGTACATGCTAAGAGCATGGGATAATTGTTATTATAATTCAAGTAAGAAGTTGATTACCCGAAACAACAAATAATGAGTAATCAATATGGTGATTAAATAAAATGTTTTATTTATACCCAGAGTTTGGGGCCATACGGGATTAGTATTATTCTTGTGTTTCACTTTGCATGTTTTGACTTCCTGAATAATTAATTATTTCAGAATAATCAAATTATTCGAACAGACCACAGTCGTTCATATGTTGGAAGTAGGTATGAATAAAGACTGTCGTGAATTGGTGTGTGGATTGTCTAAAGTGTATTACACATAAGAAAATGTTTTCTACAACGTTCATGAGTGCTTATGAATATTATTTGAGCATTGGATTAAACCCACGCTCACTTGGATCACTTCATGAATTGTATCACGAGTGATTGGTGAGACAATAATATTGTATATTCTTGAAACCGAGATGTGTGAGTTGTATCTTGCGAGTCAGTTACACATTGATAATATGTAAACGCACCAGTAACTTGGTGTTATAAAACATATTGTTGTGTGTGATTCGGTAAGTGAGTGCAAGCAAGTATTGAATCAAATTTTATCCGTTCCTTTTATCCAAAGTAGTATAAAAGCGATATCTTTGGGTCCCCTCAATGATTTAGTGATGGCACATAAGCGCTTGGCCAAGCCGGGACTAATTTGATGTGTTCAGTTGTAGTCTGTTGTTAGTCGTCATAAATCGGAAGTCGAGAAATAGTATAGAGAGAATGATTAGAATTCATATCTTATATCTATACGATATCTAGAATGGAGGAATATATGATCCCTTATCTAAAGGACACGCATATATGATAAGATCAGAGTTGACAACGGCTTTTGAAAGCTACGATTGCAGACCATGATCTGAAGTCATACGCAGAATAGTTATTAGACTTATCCAAGTGGGAGACTATTGGATTAGTGTCTAAGTCCATAACTATTTTGGTATGTACTTGACCCGATGGTGCATGGTCCTTTTGGGTTGCCTTCACCAAAGCAACTTGATAGGATGAATTATGGAGAGAAAGGATTAATTATGATTTATTAATATATTATGAGAATAATATATTAAAGGAGAAATCATATTGTTTAATTAATATTAGTCAAGAATTAATTGATGATTAATTTTGTGGCTAAAAGAGATTAATTAAACTTAAGGGACTGGAACTGTAATTATAAGATAATTGCATTTGTCTATGGATCACCTTGGAATAATAGGTTGGACGAATTCTATGGGGAAACCCATTAGAAATCGGCCAAGGGATATTCTAAAAGGGTCCATGGGCTGCTTAGGGCTTAAGCAGTCAGATTAAGGTTTCCTAGTTGAAAACCCTAATAGCCTACATGTATATATAGTACCCTTAAGCCCCTAAAACGTGGCTAAGAGTTCCACTAGGGTTTTTGGACGATTTGGGCAGCCTCCCCTCTCCTTATTCTTCATCCTCTTACTCTTGGTGTTTGTGAGCCATTAGAGGAGTGACAGTTGTGACTCTAAGCTTTCTAAAGTCATTACAAGGAGGATTTGAGATTGTTATTGCAACATAACAATCAAGGTAAGATCTAAACCCCATTCATATGTTAATATGATTGATTGTATGCTAGATCTAGGGTTTAAAGTCTTGGATGAATTGCATGTACAATAGAGAAACCTAGATCCAAGCATTAGGGTTTGCATGAGCACATAGGATGTTCTTATGGTTAAAACCCATCAAATACTTCAACTTATCCCTTCTAAACCACCTAAATATGAGTATAACTACGTCTCAGTATTTATTCGTATTTATACATGTTTCTATAACTAAGTAAGATCATATCGAAGGAATAATCAAGTAAGATCATATCGAAGGTAGGATCGGTTTGCTATATAAAGTATACTATTCAAAAATCCACTTTAACCACCTCACTAGATCTAGCCTAGACATCACTCTCATAAGTACATCAATCAGTATTATGACTTGGAATCCCTAATAAATCCTATTTATAGGTTCATAATAACAACTATAAATATAAATATAAATTACACTTAAAGCATAGTAAGTGAAACTTAACTTATAGAAATTTCTGGCAAAAGTTTGGAAAGTCACGGACAGAACTTCGATACCAAAAAATTCTTCCTGTCGGGCTTTCTATCGTTGCAGTGCCTCGCTAAAGTAGCCGAAACCCGAAAACATCAGAAAAATCGCAGCTCTAGAGAGAGGGGGGGTTATGGAGTGAATGGGTGAAGAAATGAGGCAAAAATCACAACTATTTATACGCTGGGTAAGGGGGGAGTGTCGCACCTTTATCTGGGCACCCTACGCCTATGCGTGCTTAGAAAGGTCTAGTCTCCAATCATGACATGTCACCTACAACATGTAAAATTTTCAAACTTCAAAAAATCATAACTTTCGCATACGAGCTCCGTTTTTATGTCCTTTATATCCCCGATTTCGTCTCGACGAATAATATAACCTTTTTTTAGACTTCAACAGTTAATTCACATTCTATTTTTAATTTACTATCTATGAAGATTGCACTGTAAAAGACTTTGCGAAAATCATAACTCCTTCATACGAACTTTGTTCTCGATGTTCTTTATATTGGCATATTCGTATTTTTTAGTACATCAACTATATGTTACATTGTTTTGGCTAAAAAGCAATCGATCTCCATTTCATTTTTTATGACACATTGCTATGTCGAGTTGAACTTGAAACTTCGAAAAATCATAACTTCCTCATACGAAGTCAGATTTATGCGTTCTTTATGTCCACATGCTCGTGATCACGCCTACTACAACTTTCATCAAGACTATTAATCCAAATATTACAAGCCCATAATATTTGTCCATAAAACATGTATGCAATATATAAATATCATTTATATAACTCATATCGCATATGAAGGATTCTTATTTATTTACAATTATCCTATTCAATGATTTAATTGTTCGATAAAACGAATTTTTATAACTTATAATTTTTAAAATGTCTAGCCCAAATTCGCAGGCATTACACATGGTTTAGATAGTATTATAATTTTAAATGAACTTTCTTATAGAGAAAACCATGTTATGCATTTACAATGAAATATATTTATAGAAAAAAGTATGTTATGAATAATGAAATAAATCTTGTTATAGAGTAAAGTATGTTAGGAATCATGAATGAACCTGTGTGTTTTTTACAATATGAAAAGTGATATGCCGATATAGCATCTCATACATAACATATTATGGTGTTTGATTAAAATGATGAAAAAAAGAGGTGTGTGCATGCATAAACTAAATGTGAACTACATTTAGCTATTATTAATATAGTCCAGAAACATGGCATCCTATATATAGGGACCTAGATGACTCAAACGGGATGGTATCTTCCTTCATGAAATATACGTCTTATGGATATGTTGTCATAGTAGATTGATTTTTTACTCCTACTATGTCATAGATGTAGGGTGTCACAATTAAAACTAGACCTTATGTATAAATAAGAAATTAACACATAGCCGTTAATATAAAATAGCATGATGTATAATTGAAATGATAAAAATTGTATACTACTATATCATTACACATAACATATCATCATGTGTGATTGAAATGATGAAAAGAAAGAGTTATGCTCATGCATGAATTAAATGTGAATTATATTAAGCTATGATGATTTATAGTCCATACACATGACATCAAATAGATAGGGACTTAGATGACTCAGTTGGAGCAGTATATCCCTTCACATATAGTTGTCATATGGATATATAGTTATGGTAGGTTGATTTGTTACTCATATTATGGCATAGACATAGGGTGGCCGTTAATGATGTAACGTCTAACTCGTGAACGTATATTATCCCTTTGATTCTTAGAATACCCAAGACAACCTTTTTCAATGCTATGTTGATTCAATGAATTTTGTGGTTTTGGGGCTCAATACTAGCAACAAGAACTTGAAATTTTGAGAGAAAACTGAAGTTTCATAAAGCTGAAGAGTGACCATCCATATTACTTCATCTACTTCTTCAACACTTTATTCACATTTGTGTGAATTTTGTCTTTACATATTTAAATGGGTGACATGTTCAATCCTTAGGACACATCCAAATTCTTGTATATTTATAATGTATAAAATACTAATATGAAAATTCAACTCATTAAACATTTTTACTTATGCATAAATTTGGTTTGTTTACGTTGATTTGTAAATTTAGGGGTTACACTAAAATGGGAAGGATTGTTGGTGATTTTAGAGTTACTTGATCATTTATTGTAATTGGAGTTTATATGTGTGCTAAAGAAGACTCAAATTGTGATCTAATTCAAGTCATGGGCACAAAGTCTTCACTTTGTATAATATGAGTTTGATCCCCAATCACGACAAATGGCATGGGTCAAAGGGTCACATCACTTACAAAGTCAAATGTCATACCCCAATTGTAGTGGTTTTGTTGACCTATCAAAGGGCATGGTAGCAATGCCTCGTAGCCTAAATAGAATTTTAAGACTAGGATTAAGTGGGAAAACACCTTCTAAGTAGTAAATCGGATTTAAAAAGGTGTATTGGGCTTAAGCTGACTTGTTAGCTCTTAGATTCAGTTTAGAGAGTCAGCTCGGGTTAAATCTGATTAGTTTTAATGGTGTCAATATGTGACTAATGTTGGTCAGCTCAAGTTGACTTGTTAGTTCGGGTTAACTTTGACTAGTTTAGACAATATAAGTTTGGGCTTAACTTGTCATTTCTAGTTCAAACTAACATGTTAATTTAACATCAAAAAAAAATCCTTAAACTATCTATAACTATTTCTAACTTCGTAAACCACCATTTTCTTCAGCATTATCTAATTTTAGGATAATATAAACATAAAGACTTATGGTACACCATTTTGAAATGTCTAAGATCTTGAACAATCCTTAAATTACGTTACTTGCACTTTTGAAATATCTAAGATCTTGAAAAATCCTTAAATTACGTTACTTCCTTTTTGTGCCTAAACAATGTATTTTGTGAATCATTGTATATTGAAATTGAGAAATTAAATATCCTTCTACGTTTATACTTACAAATCCTCTTACCCAATTAAATAATGACATTTGTCATATTAGTATATTAAAATTTAATTAAATGAACATTATATATTACACATGTCATTATTTAATTGGATATGAGGATTTGTAGGAACAAAAAATTAAGAAGATATTTAATTTATCATTGAAATTTGTGTAAGCTAAGCATAGAGATGAATTATCGATTAAGGATGCAGAATTCTACACGATTCATCATGTTTTATAGGAATATTTTAATTGTCTAATCTGACTCTATTTTCCTTCTTAGTTTGTTCTAACAAATGAGGTTGAAGATGAATAATGTTTAAAAGAATTCTCCATTAAAGAGGCCAAAAACACCTTGCTTGAGAGATCCTCCGCTTACTTAGATATCATTTAGGACCAAAACGACATAAAATATTTGCTTTCGGATCAAAAGGGCAGAAAAGAGTTTTCAATGGACTAAACTTTCAAAATAGTTACCACTCCAAATTTTTAGCTTGCTCAAAAGCAAAGTCTTCTACTTTTCACACTCTCTTTTCTTTTTCCAATTTTTAAGTAATGTCACTTTCTTTTATTCCACCTTTACATATATTAGCATTATACCACCAATAAAAAGGCTGAATAAGGTCTTGGACCTTTTGTCCTGTCTCCATCCATAGTAGGTATATATGATCTTGAATTTTCACTTTTAACATGAACATATCATATTTCATACTTTAACTAGTTTTCTATTTTTTGATGGCTGATATTTGAGTATGTTTTGTAACACTAACCCACTACATATTATAAAAATACCACATGGAAGACACACAACATAAGTTTGGTAGATGCGCCTTTTGATCTTTCAACCATCTTGGCTGCATGCACGTTAAATGATAGCTCATTTTTGTTTGTGTTTATTAAAAGGTAAACAGATGCAAAAATACTAATATATATATAATTATATATAACATCAACCAAAGCTCAAATGAATCTAATCACAAGATCATTGTCAGCCTACAAATTACACCCATTCTTTCTTGTTAGTTTCAAACTATAAACATTTAATTTCTAAAATTTCTGAAAAGTAACCAACCAAGAAACACTAAAAAATCAAAACAAAAACCCGAAATCGCCCCCGTATCTCTAATACGAACCTAAAGCATACGTGTTTTACACATCCATCCACATCTTGATTTTCCAATTTGGGGCAAAATCCGCCACTCCTTTTGAAAAAAAAAAAAACTAATCACCTTTTCTTTCTTCCCAGAATACCAATCATAGCAATCACATAAATAACCAATACTTGATGAATGCTCATGGTATTCTCTATAAACAAGGTTATAAGTTCATGCCATATCCATTGTCTGCTAAGCTTACAGGAAGTTGAAGTACTCCTGCAGAATGTTGGAAATTGTTGAGTAGAGAATTCCCGGTTTGCATAATCTTTTTATCAAGATGAGTATCTAATGCATTCGACCCCATTGTTTGTAGAAGTTGAACTAGTGCTGCAAATATCTCATGCCTTGTTACATGCCTTTTCGCCTGTAAAACCAAATCAAATCAATTAAAAAAGATACAAACTTTATTATTAATTCTTGTTTTTTCACCATTTTGTAAAGTTTGTTTTTACCTCAGCTTCAACTATAAAACGTGCCCATATCTTTTCCTCTCGAACTTCCATGACTCCCTTCAAAATGGTCAACCCAAAACCTCGGATTATGTCCACAATCTCAAGAAAGAACCCGTGTTCTTCACATAGCATCTACGTCATGAAATATATTTCATTAACTAAAAAGTAAAAATACTACATATAAAAGCAGATACAATTGTTGTTACTTTTTTAATACCTCTATGAGCATTTGTCCAAGGGTACTAAGGTCCTCCACTATTAGTGGACAAATCATCGTTTGGTTTCCCAATTCACATGCCCATGTCACACCATTGTTGTTTGGATCATTGGAATAATTATTCTGAATAACACCGTTATGCTGAGAAAAATAGAAAAATCAGTATTTTTGAAGTTATTTCAAAACCCTACATTTTGAAAATTTGTCATAAAGATGAACGACTTTTGATCACCTTTGGTTCATCAGCCTGTTTGATTCTGTCTGCGTGTTTTGTTACACTTTGCAAGAAAAGCATGTGTTTGATTGTTCGATCCAACAAACAGTCGATGCTCATCTGTAGAATCAAGAAACCAATTACATAAACTTGTAATTAATCTTTTATGATCTTTATAAAGTATTACTATTTTTTTTTATATACCTTTTCGCCATTAGGGATCAATTCTCTTAATTCAGCCATACGATCCAAAATCATCTGTCGATCTTTGGGCCTGGGTCGGGTCCCGGGTTTAGCTTTTTTCTTAATGGGCTTTGAAGATTCGGTTTGTTTTTTAGCTTGCAAGATTGTGCTTGACCCATCCATGCTATACCCATCACCTACCCATGATCCACCTGGCTCGATTTTAAGACTCTTGTTATATACAACAGGTTGTAATGAACATGAATTACTCATTTCCCATATGGAATTTCCTGTTTTCCTTCTTTTAGACGACACTTGATCCTCAATGCATGAGGTTGATGGGGTGTTGGAAGTTCCAGAAATACCCTCGAAAAGCTCTTTGATCCCAAGATTCGAGAACAACCCTTTCTTTGGAGTAAGGGTAGTAGCGTCATTTACATGTTGGGTTGGCTTCGACATGGATGCACATCCATTGTAAGAATAGTTTTCGTTTATGAGAGGTGTTACAATGTCTCCCAGATCTCCTGTACTTCCAAAAAGGTCAACATCTATTCCGGAAATAGTCAAAGATTTGCCTTTTTCTTCAGAATTGATCGGAAGAAACCCCATGGATTGAGATAACAAGTGGTCGTTTGACATTAAGCTGCCGAATGTAACATTGCTTTGACCAGGGGACTGAGGGTAAAATTGGGAATTACTCAGATCTGTTTGGAAGAAATCATCTGGGATCATTCCAAAATCCATAGGTATAGGTAAGTCGAACAAATCCTGATGTAAATTTGTAATGGATTGGTTATTATCGATTTGGGGAAAAGCTAAAGAAGCGCCATCTCCGAAATTAGAATCTTGAGATGAAATCAAAGAGGCGAACAATCCATTTGGGGAAGACGATGAAATTGCAGTTGCAGGTCCTTCGGCGTTTACGATTTCATTGAACATTCTTTTGGTTTGATTTATAAAGTCTGTAGTTTCAAGAATCTGAGCATCAAAAACAACAACACATTAGATCTAGAGATGTACATGGAAATTATAAAAAGACAAACAAAAAGAATTAATACTAACCTTCTCAGATGACCCAAATTGTACAACTCCTTGTGGTTCCACAGGGATTGCTGCAATTGTCTGCAAGAGTAAAGTTACAAAAAGATGAAACTTATGATTCGTACATGTTTTTGGACCAAAATCGTTGTCTCATGAACAGGGACAACAGGTACAACCAAAGTGGTACCATTAACAAACTCAAGTTAAACCAAAATAAGTACCTTTATACCAGACGAAAATTGAAGACAAAATTTTGAATCGTCCTGGAAAATTAAATTAAATAAAAAACGATTAACAAGAACTCATCGTCGATTAACATAAAAAAAGGATGAATTAATCCGTACCCGAAACATATCCCAGATCGAACCCGAGGAATTTTGTCCAGTGTAATTATCTTCTGAGGACATCCAAAGGTGCTTTTTAGTAAAAGCAGCTTGTCCAATTAATCTAAAAAAGATTCAAGAAAGTATTAATGATTAATCACGTTAAAAGATTGGTTATTTTTAGAAAAATTTCAGTTTAAACCAAATTAATTGATGTTTTACATAAAGATTAGGGAAAATTAAACGCACCCTCCTCCAAGCATGGGCGTTTGCAGATGCAAATCATGGATCAGACCTCTGATTTCTTCCTCAAAAAAAACATCTTGCATAGTCAACAATCTGGAAAAAAAAAAAAACAATATATTTTAAGGATAAATATAAAGAAAAAAGACTTGATAAAACACAGAAGTAGATCAAACAAAAGATACACTAATTTATAAAGCGAATCGGTTTAGAAGATTTGAAATAATGAACATTTAAGTTGGGGAATATTCTTAAGGTGGAATTAATGTATGGATTTACTAAATTCATCCGCAATATGTGATGATGCTGACAAGATCTCACCCTAAAACTTGTCATTTTCTTAATACCATAAAAACTGAAATCAACAAATGATCCTTTTTTAGACAAAATTCTTCCTCCGATTAGAATAAAAATGAAAATGCATTTTAGATAACAGTAATACTGATAAAGACACAAATGATATGTAGAAAAAAAAAAAAAGATGAAGATGTGATCTTTGAGAAAATGGTCAACCAACCCAAAAAAAAAATTATACACAAGATTAACAAGAAGATTAGAACATAAACACGATTTAGACCCGAAAATAGTATATATATATATATATATATATATATATATATATATATATATATATATATATATATATATATATATATATATATATATATATATACATCTCTGTATCTATATATATGTGTGTGTGATACAGATACAGATACAGAACTATAGAAGTAGGGAGCCATACAGAGAATTTGGCTGGTCAAATTTCCAGAAAACGCCATAAGACCATCCATAAGAGCGACAGAGATTCTTGAGCACATTTTGAACAGTTGAATCTTTCTGTGTTGTACCCATTTGTACAGAAGATCAAAAATCAATCAAAAGGAAACTGATAAATCTTTTTTTTTTCTCTTTCGAAGACGACTTATTAGAGAGGTAGATTAAGCTCTGGGGGCAAATTCTGCAAGAAAACGAAGAAAAGCGAGGCGTTGTTCTTCTTCCACGAGACAAAGATTGCAAAGGCCAGAGAAAAGAAACCGCACTTGAAATAAGTGCTTTGGAAAAGCAATTTCCGAGTATTTTAAAGTTTCAAAAAACAAGAAAAGCACAGCAGGCAGCAGGTGTGTTTTACTAAGCTTACGTCTGTGTGTGTGTGTGTGGGAAGATGAGGTTTCAGGAAAAAGGTAAAGCTGAGATTGTGTTTTTCCGAAAATGAAAGAGATGAGATGAAGGGTTTCTGATGCAGTTACACTGTCGAAAACAGTTTATGGGTGTTTGAAGCTTACATTCAACAAGATTAAAATAAGATAAAGAAAAAACAAAGGGCTTCAAATGTCCGAAGAAAAAGCTGTTATTCTGTGAGAAAACAAAGCTAAAACACTAGCTATTAAAGGGATCTCTGGTATGAGTCAGGAAGATGCAATTTTTTTTAGGTGGGGGTGGGGGTGGGGGGTAGGGGTAGGTGGGGGCAAGGTGGGGTTTTGTCTTTGAGAAAGAAAAGACCAAAAGAAAAACTCCGAGCTCAAAGGATTACAAAGATCTTTCTTGGTTTCTCTCTCCCCCATTTATGTGTTTATTACACAAACGACCCCTGGACTATGTTTCAATATCGGCTTTTTTGTTATACGGTTTATACATATTGTCTCATTAAGCTTTCCAAGAATACCTTTTTTAGGTAAAAGATCTTTATTTTTTGTTGTAGCATTTGACAACTTTGTATATGTAATATCTTTTGTCTCAACATCCATAGTGTCAGTGCATAATTTTCATTTCATATTTTATTTATTACAAAAAATCCTATATATTTCATATACTTTCTTTTTGCCCATTATAATAAATAGGAAATTGTGTATATATACAACTTATATTGCCTTAGCAATGTATAATATTATTTGAGGCGATTTCATACATGTAAACTAATGAGTTATAGTAGATTAAGAAAATATTATTTGTTGTTAGAATTTACACATCATTATTAAGTATGTGTTATTGTGTAGTTACATGTGTTAAATGAAAAATAAGTAAAATATGTTGCATTGTTTTGGAATTTTATGCCATTTAGATTCTTATGTTCATAGGATCCTACTTGATTGCAATCTAATTTTAATACATATATATAGAAATTCTGGGCATTTTATGCCAATCATTGCTAACCAAGAAACATAATATTTTCTCAGTTAAGTAAGAATTACTTCCATTTTGTTTACGGAATTACAAAATATAAATTAGTAAGAAAAAAACTAGTTAAAAAAATATCAAGTAGTAATAACATGTAAACAATAGAATCTCGTATTGCATTAAAAACAATTAACATCAATAAAAATGATATTTTGATCATTAATTCATAAGTAACATTAACTTCAATAATTAAAATAATTAATATTGTGATTTTTTATGCAATATCTTGAAATAAAAACCCATCATAGTCGTAATGTAACATTTCATTTGATATATTAGAGACATGTTATTCGATAAATAATTAAAATATCATTTCATGTTGACAAACTTAAATTTTTTGAATAAAAATAATTATAAGCCAACATGGTTGTGACACAGTTTGTTGCTCGTTTATCTGTTACGTTAATATAATTTTTTCTTATAACTTTGGTAATGAAGAATGATTGGTTCCAAATAAGCCAACATGAAAGACATCTTATTTACATGGTTGTAAATAGTATAAGGCTTGGCGGCATAGCCAAACCTAAAGCCTTGCGGAACATGACAATGCCTTGACTTTTTCAAAATAATTATAAGCGAACATGAGAGACATACTATTTATCATCGCCGATTTACGCCGCCATACGTCTAGTATACATATATACTATCATCCAATTATATAAACAAGTCATATATTAGCAAAAACCTGATATCTTCACATGTCAATATACATTTATTCTAACATATAGTCACCGATTTACAATCAAGCTAAAAATTTACAAAAATGTCATCTTTCAAGAACTCGGTGAACATTACAAAAACATGTTATATGTTTAGATCAAATCCAAAGAGGAAAAAGACTATTTATGGCTACGGAGGTTCACCTGCGATGACTCTGAGCTACTCGCAAAGCATGTCGGAACCTCGACTCCATAGGAGGTAAAAAAAACTTGTTACACTAAAAAAGCACGCCCTTTCGTGCCTTGCCACATTATTTGGGTGTCAAGCTTTACACAGCCGCCTAGGTCGTTTTCGAGACGTCTACACCATGCCTCGACGTCATGGCACGCCTTGGCGCCGCCATGCTACGTTATTTAGAACCATGATTATTTATTATTTATAACTAAAGTATCATACTATACAGAAATATAACTTTAAAAAACTACAGAACAATCAATATGATTGCTAATGCATGCATGCATATATGCGTCTGTAGTCCATATGATTGTTGATGCATGTGTCCGCAATCCATATAACTGTTGACGCGTAGTTTTCAACTGTTGATGCCTAATTCGCAAGTTCACACGCTTTTTTTAGTTCTCACAATAACTCAACCGGATATAGATATATATATATATATATATATATATATATATATATACTAAGCGAATGCCCGCGCGTTGCGCAGAAACACCTATATAGTTGAAATATTTATAAATATATGTTTTTTAAAATATAACAATAACGTTGTTGTTAAATTTGATATAATAATTTGTATACTAAATTGATATAAGATATTGATTATTTTGAATTATATGATAATATACACATCTATTATAACTGTATAATCTCAACCATTTGAATGACTTCTAACTGCGAGTTACTCATGAATAAAATTAAATATAATATATGGCTTAATGTTATTTATAGTTTTGGTTATTGATAATTAATTTTTTAAAATTTATTTTCTTAACGTTTTAATTTCTATCATTATAATTATTTAAAATATCAGACATTGTTTTTTGATTTTAAATGTAACAATATAATCATTTATATAGAGTTATTTTTAAATATTGTTTTGTAAGTTATTTTAAGCTACTTATTTGAAATTTTTTAACGATTCTACAAATATCTTTAGGAAATATTTTAGTTAAATTGATATTATAATTTAATTTTTGCATTTAGCACTACAATTTATCACCTTTAGCTATTCACAAAATATTCATTGGATTTTTTAAGTAGAACTGAAATTTATATTCAAGTTGGCACTATAATATTATATTTAAATTAACAGTTTAAGTATTTTGTCCAAACTGTTCCAAAGTTGTAGCTTTAAATTGATAATGGTTTATATACAACAACATATTAAATCTAATAAATTAAGTATAATATGTTAAATGTTAAAGACATAACTTTATAAGTAGAAGTAAAGATATTATTTTAATATTGAAATTTAGTTTATTTAAGATTACACTTTAGGTTTGATATTTATTTAATCTTATTAACCAAATTATAATCATTATTAGAAAGATACTATAATTTATCACTTTTAACTATTTACAAAATATTATTTGAGTTGTTTAAGTTAAACTAAAATTTATATTTAAGTTGGTCCCGTAAAGTTATATTTAAGTTTATAATTTAAATATTTTAAACAAATTGTTTAAAAGTTGTAGCTTTAAAATGATAATGGTTTACATCTGACAATATATTAAAACTAATAAATTAAGTGTAATATGTAGAAGGTTAAAAAACATAACTTTATAAGGAGAAATAAAGATATTCTTTTAATATTGAAATTTATTTTATATATGATTATACTTTAGGTTTGATATTTATTTAATATTATTAACCAACATATAATCATTATTATAAATAAATTGAAAAGTCATGAAAGTTTCAAATGAATATGGTGAAAGGAAAAATGTATGGGAGTTTCAAATGAATGTGGTGAAAGAAAAAAAAATGTTTCCTTTATAATATAGTATGATATGATTAGGCGAATGTCTGCGCATTGTGCAGAAGCATCTATATAGTTGAAATATTTACAAATATATGTTTTTTTAATCTCAATCTTTTGAATGACATCTATTCGCGGGTTACTCATGAATAGAAGTAAATCTAGTATATGGTTTAATGTTATTTATAGTTGTTGTTATTGTTAATTAATTTTTAAAAATTTATTTGCTTACCTTTTTAATTTCTATGATTGTAATTATTTAAAACATCAAACAATTTTTTTTATTTTAAAGGTAACAATGTAATTATTTATATAGAGTTATTTTTAACTATTTTTATTGTAAGTTATTTTAACTACTTATTTGAAAACTTTTAATGATTATAAAATATTTTTAGGAAATATTTTAGTTAAATTGATATTAAAATTTAGTTTTTGCATTTAGCACTAAAATTTATCACTTTTAACTATTCTGAAAATATTATTTCGGTTTGATATTTATTTAACCTTATTAACCAACTTATAATCATTATTAGATAGACACTACAATTTATCACTTTTAACTATTTACAAAATATTCTTTAGGTTATTTAAGTTTAACTAAAGTTTATATTTAAGTTGATCTAATAATGTTATATTTAAATTAACAATTTAAGTATTTTATACAAATTGTTCAAAAGTTGTAGCTTTAAAATGATAATGGTTTACATACAACAACATATTAGACCTAATAAATTAAGTATAATATGTTAAAAGTTAAAAACATAACTTTATAAGTAGAAGAAAATATATTCTTTTGATATTGAAATTGTGTTTATATATGATTACACTTTAGGATTTATATTTATTATCTTTACAACATATTAAATCTTATAAATTAAGTATAATATGTTAAAAGTTAAAGACATAATTTTATTAGTAGAAGTAAAAATATTATTTTAATATTGAAATGTAGTTTATTTTTTTATTACACTTTAGGTTTGATCCTTATTTATCCTTATTAACCAATTTATAATCATTTTTAGAAAGACACTACAATTTATCACTTTTAGCTATTTACCAAATAATCTTTGGGCTATTTAAGTTGAACTAAATTTTATATTTAAGTTGATCCTGTAAAGTTATATTCAAATTAACAATTTAAGTATTATATACAAATTGATCAAAAGTTGTAGCTTTAAACTAATAATGGTTTACATACAACATATTAGACCTAATAAATTGAGTATAATATGTTTAAAGTTAAAAAAACAAACTTTATAAGTAGAAGAAAATATATTTTTTAAACTGAAATTTAATTTATATATGATTACACAACTAACTAATAAAAATTATTAGAAAGAAATTGAAAAGTCATGGGAGTTTCAAATGAATGTGGTGAAAGAAAAAAATGCATGGGAGTTTCAAATGAATGTGGTTTAAGAAAAAATGCAAGATTTATAAGTATACTAGGCAAATGTCCGCGCGTTGCGCAGAAACACCTATATAGTTGAAGTCTTTACAAATATATAATTTTTTTAAATATAACAATAACGTTGTTGTTAAATTTGATATAATAATTTGTATATACTAAATTGATATAATATATTGATTATTTTGAATTATATGATAATATATACATTTATTATAACTTCATAATTTCAATCGTTTGAATGACTTCTACCCGCGAGTTACACATGAATAAAATTAAATATAATATATGATTTGATGTTATTTATAGTTGTTTTTATTGTTAATTAATTTTTTAAAACTTATTTGCTTAATGTTTTAATTTCTATCATTATAATTATTTAAAACATCAAACATTGTTTTTTTATTTTAAAGCTAACAATATAATCATTTATATAGAGTTGTTTTTAACTATTGTTATTGTAAGTTATTTTAAGCTACTTATTTGTAAACTTTTAACGATTATAAAAATATATTAAAGAAATATTTTTGTAAAATTGAAATTACAATTTAGTTTTTGCTTTTATCACTACAATTTATCACTTTAACTATTTACAAAATATTCTTTAGTTTTTTTTAAATGGAACTGAAATTTATATTTGAGTTGACATTGTAATGCACAGAAACACCTATATAGTTGAAGTCTTTACAAATATATATTTTTTAAAATATAACACTAACGTTGTTGTTAAATTTGATATACTAATTCGTACATTAATTTGATATAATATATTGATTATTTTGAATTATATGATAATATATAAATATATTATAACGTCATAATCTCAATCGTTTAAATGACTTCTACTCGCGAGTTACACATCAATAAAATTAAATATTATATACGGTTTAATATTATTTATAGTTGTTATTTTTAACTAATTTTTTAAAATTTATTTGCATAATGTTTTAATTTCTATTATTATAATTATTTAAAACATCAAACATTATTTTTTGATTTTAAAGGTAACAATATAATCATTTATATAGAGTTCTTTTTAACTATTGTTATTATAAGTTATTTTAAGTTACTTATTTGAAAATTTTTAACGATTATATAAATATATTTAGGAAATATTTTAGTTAAACTAATATTACAATTTAGTTTTTGCATTTATCACTATAATTTATCACTTTTAACTATTTACAAAATATTATTTGGTTTTTTTAGTGGAACTGAAATTTATATTTAAGTTGACATTGTAATGTTATATTTAAATTAACAATTTAAGTATTTTGTCCAAACTGTTAAAAAATTATAGCTTTAAACTGATAATGGTGTACATGCAACAACATTTTAAATCTAATAAATTAAGTATAATATGTTAAAATTTAAAGACATAACTTTATAAATAGAAGTAAAGATATTATTTTAAAATTGAAATTTAGTCTATTTATGATTACACTTTAGGTTTGATATTTATTTAACCTTATGAACCAACTTACAATCATTATTAGAAAGACACTACAATTTATCACTTTTACCTATTTATAAAATAATCTTTGGGTTGTTTAAGTTAAATAAAATTTATATTTAAGTTGAGCCTATAATGTTATATTTTAATTAATAATTTAAGTATTTTATACAAATTATTCAAAAATTATACCTTTAAAATGATAATGCTTTACATCCAACAATATATTAAAACTAATAAATTAAGTATAATATGTTAAAAGTTAAAAAAATATAATTTTATAAGTAGAATTAAAGATATTATTTTAATATTGAAATTTAGTTTATATATGAATACACTTTAGATTTGATATTTATTTAACCTGATTACTAAATTATAATTATTATTATAAAGAAATTGAAAAGTCATAGGAGTTTCAAATGAATGTGGTGAAAGAAAAAAAATTGGGGTTTCAAATGCATGAGATTCAAGAAGAAAAATGCTAGTTTTATAAGTATGTATGATAATTATATATATATATATATATATATATATATATATATATATATATATATATATATATATATATATATATGGAGTATATATGGAGGATAATTTGAGAACTCATATATTCCCGAGAACCCGAGAATTAAAAAATGACTGCTAGATAAAAAAATTTAAGGGCTAAGATTTAAGATGAAAATCTTATAATTATCAATACGTTTAACGGTGTAAATGGCTCCTGAAAAAATATCATAGGGGTAAATTGGGTATGAGAATTATAACATCCCTAAAACTCAGATCATTAATCCCTCTCTCTCTCTCTCTCTCTCTCTCTCTCTCTCTCTCTCTTTCACACACACACACACAGTCTCTTTCACACACACATGTATGTCATTATCATCGTCTCCATCCCCTTTCTGGTCAGGACGACTGCTTCTTCTTTCCTCTGTCGGCAACGATCTCTCATCACCAGATATCGAGGATTGTGGATCGATCAGATTTTGTGTCGTTAGTTATATCTGATGACTACGATGGAGAAACCACCGCTACACATATCCGCTAGATGAACTTGTCGAGGAAAGTTGTCATGCTCGATCGCTTGATTGTAATCTTGCTCTACCATCCCTTTAATCAGTGACTGTTTTATACTCCAGGTAACTTCCAATTCTTGATCTTCAAATTTCTCTTTTAAGTATGCGACTCAAATCCAAATTGAAACGAACTTTCAAGTTTAATAGACTTTTGAATAACAAATTAACAAGTGCTTGTCATTTATTTTTACGTAATGTTTATGTAATTCGAAGCCTCTAATTGTTTTGATTTGGAAGTATATGTTAGTCGTCAAAAATTATTAACAGTATGACGTTTTGCAATTATTTCTTCTACATAATTTCGTCGAACATCAATATACTCTAATAAATAACCTTTGAAATTGATTTGATCTGATTGTTATATAATCGTTTTTTGAAAAGGTATAACTACGATTTTTGGAATTCAAAAAATGCACTTTTCAAACTCGTATTTAAAGTTTGGGATAATTTCATATATGCCCTTAATAAAGAGCTAAAAATCATATATACCCAAATTAAACATCCAAAATATCATATTTCCCAAAACCTTATTTTAAATCTCTTTTAATCATTTTTTGTTATTTAAAATCATTTTAATAATTAATAAAATTTACATTGTCCATAATACCCTCAACCTCATATCTCATTATCTTTTTTCTATGTTTTGGAATGATCACCTATTTAGAAGGAAAAAGAAAACCTGCGTTCCTTCTTCATGTTTTGTTCTAGCACCATACCAACCCAAACATCATGCTTACTTTGACTATTCAAAATCATCATGTTCATTTACTTTTTAATCCCATGGAAAAACATCCAACTTAAGCTAACAAATGTAATGGTTGTGTACATCAATCTATAACCCAACAATAAAGGAATAAAATAGACTAATCAGTTTCGCTATTAAATTATTAATCTAGACTACTATTGATTGTAAAATCTAAATATATAGGAAAAGGGAATGAAAGATTAACAGTCGTTCATTCTGCAGTTACAAGTAAAATTTCCACACATCATTTTCCATTAAGTTCTATGTACCCAAACACAAATACATAATGTAAGTTAATAGTGTTCCATTGCATAAGATAAACTGCACTACCATAAAGGGGTGCCTGAAAATAAGATGCGACATGTGACTCGTTTTTTCTGGTAAGTCTTACCTCTTAGGATAGCGTCTCAGACGAGGGGTAGGGACTGCATTTTACGTGAAGCTACAAGCAGGAAAAAGGATATGAATAGGATCAACCATCGATACAAGGAATAGGTACTTATTTCAACGTTATTATAACCCCCACCATCTACGTACCCCGGCATCAAGGAGATATGAATGTTGGATGATGAGGAAGATGAAGTTAAGGGAGAATGATGATTTGATCATTTTATAGTTTTCAATGAAGTTGTGTGTGATCTGTGTTTTATATGAAGCTAGAAAGAGGTTTCCGGTGACTGGAGATGCATACAGATGACAACAGAAAGATCTCCGAAAAGATATAAGTTTAGAATTGGAGTTTGTTCACTTAAATACTATGAGGTATCAGTGAATATGAGTTCCAGATTTATTGCCAATGATGTCTTAAGTGGATCTAACTTCATATGGATCAAGAAAGGAGGTGTGATAACTTCATATGGATCATGCAAGGTACTTGATCTGGTTTTAATTTTTAGTTAGTTTAGGGAGTAGATGCAAAAAAGAGATAAACTCAATTAAATTTAGAAGGTGATGATAAGGGTTGTAGACACTAGAACCATGTATTTGTCGTCTTCTCCGACTAACATCAGAATAGGGATGAGTTTGAAGCTATGACGTCTGGTTCCTATTTCTTGTGATCTTATGACCTCATGGATCGGTTTATGTCATGATATCAGATATCTGCAAACAAAACTAGTGTCATAGTCATTTTATAAGAAGGATTTATTTACCTTTTTTTGGGGTTATAGATTGATGTATAAACCATTACATTTGTTAGCTTGAGTAGGATGTTTTCAATGGGATTAAAGAACAAATGAACTCTATGCTTGTGAATACTCAAGGTAAGCATGATGTTTGGCAGTTTGGGTCACATGGTGTTAGAACGAAACAATTAAGGTTTTTTTCGTTTAGATATGTGATCACCCCAAAAAATAAACGAATTAGAGAAGAAGATATGAAGGTAAGGGTATTATATTCAATATAAGTTTTATAATGATTAAAATGATTTTAAAAACAAAAAATGATTAAAATAAGGTTTTGGGAAAATATGATATTTTAGGTGTATAATTAGGGTATATATGATATATTGATATTAGACATGGTAAATATGATATTTAGCTTTTTATTAAGGGTATATATGAAATTCTCCCTTAAAGTTTCAAGACAATTCCAACCAAGTTCAATAGACTCATAAAATCCATATTTTAGATATTTGATTTTTTTATATTATTGAATGCATTTTTAGAATCTAACTTAAAATTACTTGTTGCTTTTTGACAAAAAAAGGAAGAATATATTCGGGTATTTAAAAATGATTCAAGAATTAGAAAATTTCCATCCTCGGTGTTATATTTTTTATTGTTATGTGCTTGATTAATTTATGTGGAAATTTAAACTGAACAATAAGACATGTTAACTTAATTTTATTTATTTCTTATGTAGAAAGCATGTAGTTATCCATTGCATGTTGTTTTGTTAGGAAGTTTTGGGAGCTGAAATTATGAGATATTATGAATCTGATGAATTTAGAATATTTTCTTTTCATGAATATATGCTTCTTGCTTTTCTTAAAGATATCATTGATTTAAATAGTAAACATGAAAATAGTAGTAGCACATATCCAAACTGGTCACTATTTTAGAAGATTAAAGCATATATGTAGCGATTCATCAATTAAAACCCTGTTACCAAAAATAAACATTTTGTAAGGGTTGTTTCAAACTTTCAAAATGGTTGTTTCATACTTTTAGAATGTGTCTTTCATATGTGATTTGTATGAATCAACATAATATTTTAGTAATTAATTGGAAACAGGACTACAAGTGTGTAGTGATACATATCTAAATCACAAGTGAATCACATATGAACTACATGTGATTCACATGTAGTTCATATATAATTCTGTAACAGCCCGGAATTCCAGGTATCTTTATTGATTTGATTCTTTTGTGTTTTGAGAGGGGACTCGGCGAGTTGGAGCTCAGACTCGCAGAGTAGGGTCGCGATTCTGGACACGGGATTCGTTTGGACTCAGCGAGTCTGCGCTGTTTAATGAAACCCTAATTTCCCGGTCCTAAGCCCTATTTAAAGGACCTTATGTCCCTCATTTGCGGCCACCTTGAACCCTAAGAGCCCCCATACGACTGTGAGCCCTTGTGAGTGTATTTGGAGGCCATTTGTTCACCATTTTGTGTGATATTGCAAGAAAGGAGGGAGAGGATCAAACTTGAGGAGTTGGGGAGCTTGGATATGTTGCTAATTCATCAAGGGAGTCTTCTTGAGGTAACTTTCAGAGCCAAACTTCGTGTTTTGTGTTGATGTGTCAAATCTAGGGTTTCTTCTTGCATTTCTTGGCTTAAATTGGAAGTATGAAAGGTTCCATGGAGATATGGGACCTAGATCTGGGCCTTAGCAGGTCCAGGAGACCCCATATGACTAGCTTTATGTCCATCCTTTTGAGTTAGAAGCTAAGGTGGTCATATTAGAGGTTGTTTCCCCAAAATAAGCCTTGTACGCATTGCATGGCAACCAAGACTGAGACTTTACGTGACAAATACGCTTGGGAAGGTCAGATCTATGAATGGATGGAACGGATCTGACCGTAAAAGCCAGTTTTAGCTGGTGCATGGCATGGACTCGCCGAGTCTGATGAACAGGCTCGACAAGTCGCTTGAAGATTGCCCTTGAGGACTCCCAGTGTGTAGTCCTGACCGAGTTATGGTTGACTCAGTGAGTCAGGACGAGTTAGAGCGGGGTTGACAGGTGGTCTGAGTCGAGCTGGGACTCGTCGAGTTGTTCTTGAGACTCGGCGAGTTGAGTCGGGGTGGCCCCACGACTCTCCCAGGAGGAACTCGTCGAGTCAGGGGAAGCACTCGACGAGTAAGAAGGGAATCCTAGGGAGTTGGCGAATACGTCTAGACTCGCCGAGTTGCCCTGAGCACTCGCCGAGTCCGGTCAAGTTGACCGTTGACCGTTGACCAGAGTTGACCTATGTTTGACTTCTTAGGGATAGTCAAACTTAGAAGATAAAAGTGTTAATAAGTGATGTATGATGTTATAGGGAGATTGTAGCTCGGCGGATCGAGCATGAGTGACTTCGGGATTTGCTAGCTTTCGATATTCACGAGGTGAGTCTTCTCACTATACTGTACCCGGAAGGGTTTTGACTGTGTGACCGGAAGGTCGGATATGATATGAGATATATGTGCTATATGTGATAAGTTAATTGTTATACGTGCTATGTATGTTATGTGGGCCGGAAGGCATTATGTTAAGGGCCGGAAGGCGATTATGTTATGGGCCGGAAGGCGATTATGGTATGGGCCGGAAGGCGTTGTGAGTCTCCGACCGTAAGGTTGGCGTGGGTAGGACCGGAAGGTTTACCCAGCAGGGACGGCAGTCCCCTGAGACACATGGACCGGAAGGTCAGGGCCTGGAAAGGCGTATGTGCGTAAGTTGTATTTTGGGGAACTCACTAAGCAATTATGCTTACAGTTGTTGTGTATGTGTTTCAGGTACTAGCGAGGACCGTGGGAAGGCGCCGGCGTGATCTGTACACACTGGTGGATGTTTGTGATCTTGGGATTCGTATGATTTGTATTCTGTTATGACACATGGAATGTTTATGCCTTGTTTTGAATGAAAATACTTTATTTTGAAATGAAAAATTTGTTTGAAAATTTACGTTGTTACAAATTCACATTTAAATCACAAATGAATCACATACGAATTACATGCAATTCACATGTAAATCTCAAGTGAATCATATATGAATTACATATATACACACATGCATTTTTAGTGAGTGTTCTTTGTTAATTACTTTTTAAAATTTTCTTATGAATTTCATATTTGAATCTTAAAATATACAATCACATTTGAATATCACATTATATAATCGCATGTGAATCTTACATGATATAATCACATGTAAATATTATATGATATATGCATATGTATTTTTGTAAATATTTTTGCATTAATTATTATTATTATTATTATTATTATTATTATTATTATTATTATTATTATTATAAATTTTCTTGTAGATTTGGAAGAATTTTTGGAAAATATGGAAAATGTGAAAATTGATAAACTAAAGAATATGTGGAAATCTTGACACGAATAAATGATAAGACCATGAATTTTTGTAGCATTTCTTTGTTTTTTATATTTTATTTTCTATCGAATAAAATACATGTAATATTATGTTTATAGATTAATAAATAAAAATGAATTTTTTTATGATTAACTTACATACATTATAGAAAAAAAAATACAAATCATCATTGTATTCCAAATTATATATATATATATATATATATATATATATATATATATATATATATATATATATATATATATATATATATATATATATATATATATATATATATATATATATATATATATATATATATAATTTGGTACACAACGATGATTTGCTCTTTTTTTTTCAATAAAATATAACTATCTTGTAATTTATATCGACCAAAATTTGTCATTTTGGTGAATATCCTCTAAACTAATTTTTTTTTCATATTCCATTTATTACATAATATAAGCATTTGACTTTCATTAAAGAATTTATAATTTCAAATATTGTTGCCAAATTCATTGTACACGAAATTTATATAATACATTAAATTAATTATTTTATTTGGATATTCCACAATTACATCACTCATTGTACTGACTTCATATTATAATAGTTTCATATGGAGATTATTCAAAATTAATTTGTTTGGTCCACGTTATGGATGCAATAGATGGTGTGTTTTCTCTTCAAATATAGACCAGAGTGATTATTTTTAAAACAATGAAACATGTATAATTGATTTATTACACACACGCATGCATATATATATATATATATATATATATATATATATATATATATATATATATATATATATATATATATATATATATATATATATATATATATATATATATATATATATATATATATATATATATATGGCGTGTTTGGCAAAAGTAGCTGTTAGCTGGAAGCGGGTAGCGGTTAGCTGGTAGCGGGTAGCTGGTAGCGGGAAGCTGCAGTTTTTATTTGTTATATGAATGTTTGGCAAAAGTAGTTGGAAGCTTTTGAAATATATATAATTACATAAAAGGACAATTGATTAAAAATAAAAAGATATTTAAATATATTTTTAAGGGTAATTATGGAAATTGATTTCAAAAGCTCCGGAGCGTTTTGTTAAAAGCTACATGAAGTAGCTTTTAGAATCGGAGCATTTTGTTAAAACTAAAAGCTAAACGCTCGTACTGTCAAAGGAAGCATTTTGTTTAAACTAGAGCGTTTTGTCAAAAGCTAAAATCTAGAAGCTCCCAAACGCTTCCAAAAGCTCCGTGCTAAACACGCCCATATAGGGTTAGGTTATTTTGTTTTCACTATCTATTGTGTGCATGTATGATAGATTCTGGACCAATCATTTTAGTTATTTTAAGAAAGTAATTAATGCATATTACATGTTGAAGATATAATGGGTATTAATTACATCTTCAGCATTTAATATGCATTAATTATTTTCTTAAAATAACTAAAATGATTGGTCCAGAATCAATCATACATACACACAATAGATAGTGAAAACATTTGAACCTAACTCTCTCTCTCTCTCTCTCTCTCTCTATATATATATATATATATATATATATATATATATATATATATATATATATATATATATACCCGTTGTTGTCGTTATGCTAGAGTGTTAGAGCGGCGAATAAAAAATATGTGGCTGACGCTTAATCTCAAAATCTCTATTTATTTTAAAATCTCTCTCTCTCTTTCTCTCTCTCTCTCTCTCTCTCTCTCTCTATATATATATATATATATATATATATATATATATATATATATATATATATATATATATATATATATATATATATATATATGTATACCCGTTGTTGTCAGTATGTTGGAGCGTTAAAGCGACGAATAAGAAATATGTGGCTGACTCTTAATCTCAAAATCACTATTTATTTTAAAATCTCTCTCTCTCTCTCTCTCTCTCTCTATATATATATATATATATATATATATATATATATATATATATATATATATATATATACCCGTTGTTGTCGATATGCTGGAGCGTTAGAGCGACGAATAAGAAATATATGGCTGACGTTGAATCTCAAAATCTTTATAAAGTGAATCGTAATATATATATATATATATATATATATATATATATATATATATATATATATATATATATATATATGTTAGAGAGGTATAATCATATATGATTATACATATATGCCTCTTCATAGATTGGGTAATCATATATGATTATGGTGGTTGTTGGTAGAGGTGGTGGCGGTGGAAGTGACGGTGGTATAGGTGATGAAGATGGGAGTCGTGAGTCGGTTAGTGGCAGAGGTTATGGTAGTGGTGGCGACGGTGACAATTGTGATGGTAGGAAGGTGGCGGTTGAAAAGGAATGGGTGAAGCTGAATAATCATTTATGATTATAATTCTCACATTGTGTCGGTACATTGAAACGTTAGAGTGACAAATAAGAAATAAACGGATGATGTTGAATCTTAAGACCTCTATTTTTTTCGGAATCTCAACAACATATATATATATATATATATATATATATATATATATATATATATATATATATATATATATATATATATATATATATATATATATATATATATATATATATATATATATATAAGGATAAGGAATCAATAAACCAATTGTGAGTGTCAGAAATCATAACGATCAACGGCCAAAAGATTTGTCGTAGATTTATACATTGGACGCAAATGTACCGGAATATACCAAAAAACCCAACTTTTTTTTTTTTGTTTATCTTTTAGGTACGTTTTTATCGAAAAAAACCGAATATATCAAAATTTATAATTTTTTTATCATAATTCCATAGACATCCATATTTATATATAATAAGAAACAAACTTTTTATTTTTCAAAAAAATATCTACTTCATTTTTTTTTCAATATTTAGATTTATTTTTATCATGAAAAATTAAATATACCAAAAGTTTAAATTTGTTGTCCTCTATAAATAGAATTACCATTCATTAAAAAACACATTGATCTATTCAGATTCAAATTGTGAATCTGAACTGTAAATATTTCAGTTTTAACATTAACAATGTGAATCTGACTTATTATTTTAACTTTTTGATCATTCACAAATAAATTTACTAAAATTTACATATAAATAGAAATAAATTTTTGTGCACATTTATAATATCTTAACGTTTCAATACTCGTAAATTAATTTTGTAAAATCAACAAATGAATTTATTCACATTATGAATATGAATTGTCTATAATTCAGTTTTCAGAATTCTCAATGTGAATCTGACTTACTATTATTCACATTGTGAATATGAGCTGAATATGATTAATTTTTAGCATTTAACAATGCGAATCTAAGCTAAATTTTTTTAATCTTTTTTACATAAGTATTAATCTATATTTAAAGAGTATAAAAAAATATGAACTTTGATATAATTATTAATTTTTTCGATAAAAAATAGATCTTAACTTTTCAAAAAATAAATAAAACGAATTGGGTTTTTTTGAAAAAAAAATCATTTGTTGTATGTCAATATGGATCTCTATTTAAAAATGACGAAAAATCATGAACAATAGTATATTCAAATTTTTTTCCACAAAAAAATGGATTAGAAATAAAACAAAAATAAAAGGAAGTGGGTTTTTGGTACAATTTGGTAAATGTGCATCCAATGTACATATCTACAACTCTTCCATTATATCTACAACCCTTCCCTGTAGTTGATTGCTTTAAGTTCTGACGTTTTGGATGGGTTATGTGGTTCCTTGATTAATAATGGTTCTCTTTCGAGCTCTCTCTCTCTCTCTCTCTCTCTCTCTATTAGGTTTCGGAATTTGTATGTTATGTCCAGTTTGTACGTGAATGTGTTCGTAGTTGATATTTTCTTGTTATATAGTCTTCACTTTTGTATGCGAGATTGTTGTTTGGATTTCGTATATTTGTTTATGTTTAGGTTCACAACATTTCTGTTGACTTAGACGTATTCATTTCTAACTTTCCTCCATGCCTATATATAGGGATGTTAGTTAGTAGAGAGAGTACCTTTTGCGTGAATAGTTCCCTACTCCTGGTACTGAATTGTTTACATACTCTCTGATGAAATCATGATCTTATTTACTGTATTTTGTTCTTAATTTTTCATATCTTCATGACATTACATACTAGAATCTATTCATTCCAACTATTTTAACAAGTGGTATCAAAGCGGGTGATTTGTGAGCTGTTTTTCAAATATGTTTCTTCGAAGTTCTCCATGTTCTTCAGAATTTTACTTTGAATTTATGATCATTTCCGCATATTGCAAAATCTTTTGCAAATTGATCTTAAGTTTTTTGTTCAAATCTTTCTCTTCGATTTGAAATTTGTTCTTTATTCACAAATCTGATTCTAATTATGTTTCTGTTTGAATTTTTTCAAGAAAATGTTAAAAGAAGATTCTTATTCTATTGCATTCAATCTTCATGGTAGTACTGGATCTACTACTAGGATTCCAATCCTTTTTCCCAGTAACTATGAAGTTTGGGCATTAAATTTTGAAGATTATGTTCTTGGAATTGAAACTCATGGTTCAAGCATTTGGCAAGCAATGACGAAAGAGACTTACAGGTACTCGAAAATAAAAGAGATTGTTAAAACTCAAGAGAGACTGGATATATGATATCATTGCCGAAGGTATTGAATCAGATAAAAATGACAAGTTATAGAATAATTTGAAAGCAACCAGAATCTTAAGGTTTGCTCTTCCACCAGATACTTTTTGATTGGTGAGTTATCTTCCTACTGCTAAACAAATCTAGGATATGTTAAAAGAGATGTACTCTGGTGATGCTGATTTTACTCATTCTATTCAAACTATATTTCTCTCTTCATTTGGTTCTTTTGAGCAAAAACATGATGAAACGATTGATCAAACTGTTTTAATCATTTGTTGAGTAGAATGGTTAAGCATGATTTAAGTAGAAAACCAATTGAAGAAAAAGTAGCTTTTCTGAATTGTTTGAGATCTGAATGGAAATATATTGCCTTAACTATCAAAGCTCATGAACAATTCAAAGATTATTTTCTTGCTAAGATGGTAAGAATCTTAAAATCTCATGAAACCGATGTTCTCAAAGAAGCAAAATTTGTTTCACGTGTTGGAACTTTGGCTTTTGTTGCGAAAAGTGATAGTTCTAAATCCAAGAAGTCAGGTGAGTTTTGTTGATGATTCAAAATTAGACTTTTCTAATAATGAATTAACAAGCGGGGACAAAGTCTTAATGGTGAGTAGTCCCAATAAGTTCTTCAAAAAGAACTTTTCTCGGTTCAGAAACAATAACTCTAAGTGGAATAAAAACGGAGGAAGCGAAAACAAACAAGGGAGTCCGTATTCTGACAAGCCAAAAGAAGAGTTGTTCAAAACCTATCAAAAAGAAGAATAAAAGAAGGAGAAGGAATTAGTTGGTGACTTTGGATTTGATTGTAACTATTGTCACGACAAAATCATTTTGCAAAGGAATACATGTTTAGGAAAATGATTGAAATGAAAGAGAAGGAGAAAGATGAAGCTTATTATGTGTAGAAGATTAAAGATCTTTGCAAGATGAAGTTGAGTGGAAAAGTGTTAATGGATGCAAAAGATGAGAGTAATGACGGCAATGTTGAAGTGTGGTCAAAATATTCTGAAGATGGTGAGATGAGAAATCCAACTCATGGGGATTGTTACATTGTGAAAGAAGTCAAAGTTATGAAAGGAGTAGAAATTGTGAAAGGAGCAAAAATTGAAAAATGAGCAGAAATTACGAAAGGAGCATAAATTATGAAAGGAGCAAAAATTTTGAAAGGAGCTGGTGTTGAGATGAGAGGAAAATTTCTGATGGTCAATAGTATAAGTTCCGAAAGTCAAGGATCTTTCACGGATGAAGGTGTTGTATCAAACGTTTTCTTGTCAACAAAAACAGTTCATGAACATGTGGTTGACAGTGAAAAGGTAATCGACAAAGTACATTTTATTCTTAAGTATCTTAATATTACTATTTCTCATTATGATTCTTAACTAACTGATTTGCGTGATACGATTTTTGATTTTAGTGAAAGCTTGAAACGAACTCGTATTAGAAACTCTAATCTTGATGATAGTCTTAGCAGGATCACGTTTAGGAATGAGGAGAGTAGGATGAAAATATAATACTTGAAAATTGAACCTATTAGAAATCATGATGATATTATTGTCTTGAAAAGTGATAATAGATCCATGTTAAAAAAAATGAAATATCTTTTATTCTATTGCTGGGTGTCTGTATAAAAATATTACACAACTTACTTGAATTGCGAAATTGGTAAACATTTGCATAAGATGATATTGCATTTTCTTGAATTTAAAGAAGAGGAAATTGATTCTGATTATTACAATTGTGAATTTATGGTTTCTTCAAATCAATCTTTACATGATTCATATAAGTTTGCATTGGAAAAGATTGAGGAAGTTATAAAGTCAAAAGAGAACAAAATAATGATGAAAGATATTTTAACAAAAGAGGAAAAACAACAAATCAAAATAAATTCAATGGAGAAGTTTAACTCATTGTGTCATAAATTAAAATCAGAACCAATGTAGTTACCATGGTCAAAATTTCAATAGCGGTCACATGCCGCTATTTGAAATTGTGGTTATCGCAGTAGTATAGTGGTTTTTTAATATTACGTATAATTTATAATTTTATGTTGTATATTTATATAGAATTTATATATTAGTGTATTAATACTATAAGCTTATATATAATTAATATCATAAAAACTAAAAAGTCATAGAAGATCATAACTTCATAAATTCAAAGTGAGTTATCAAAGTCACTATGTACTATAATGCTTTATGTAAAACGAACCAAGCGTAAGAGTCGAAGAATTTTTATAATGGAAGTGTCGGATGGAAAAGCAAAAAGTGTTTTAAAAATGATTTCCTTAAATACCTCAAAAAGAACCAAGATTGAATAACCCTGTTTTTTTCCTTGAAATATCCCTATAGTTTATGCGCACTTTGAGGTTAGAGGGAACACTTGTTATATCCACATAATTAATTATCATTTTTGAAGTATTGAAGATATGGTGAGCCACAAAGTGAAATCCGTGCCCAATCAATGTATTTGTTAGAAATGGTACATCAAACAACTTGAAGAAATCTGAAATTCAAAGTCAAATCCAACTCGGTCGAACTAGCTTTACGCTGAAGGCCAAATGGGCGGACCAACTTTATGCTTAGGCTATTATGTGTATGCATTATATATATACTAGGCGAATGCCCGCGCGTTGCGCAGAAACACCTATATAGTTGAAATCTTTACAAATATATGTTTTTTTAAAATATAACAGTAACGTTTTTGTTAAATTTAATATAATAATTCGTATACTAAATTGATATAATATATTGATTATTTTGAATTATATAATAATATATACATCTATTATAACTGCATATCTCAACCGTTTGAATGACTTCTACCTGCGAGTTACTCATGAATAAAATTAAATATAATATATGGTTTAATATTATTTATAGTTGTTGTTATTGTTAATTAATTTTTTCAAATTTATTTGTTTAGCATTTTAATTTCTATCGTTATAATTATTTAAAACATCAAACATTGTTTTTTGATTTTAAAGGTAACAATATAATCATTTATATAGAGTTGTATTTAACTATTGTTATTGTACGTTATTTTAAGCTACTTATTTGAAAACTTTTAACAATTATACAAATGTCTTTAGGAAATCTTTTAGTTAAGTTGAGATTATAATTCAGTTTTTGCATTTAGCACTACAATTTATCACTTTTAACTATTCACAAAATATTCATTGTGTTTTTTAAGTGGAAATGAAATTTATATTTAAGTTGACACTGTAATGTTATATTTAAATTAACAATTTAAATATTTTGTTCAAATTATTCAAAAGTTGTAGCTTTAAATTGATAATAGTTTACATACAACAATATCTTAATCTAATAAATTAAGTATAATCTATTAAAAAATAAAGACATAACTTTATAAATAGAAGTAAAGATGTTATTTTAATATTGAAATTTAGTTTATTTATGATTACACTTTTGTTTTGATATTTATTTAACATTATTAACCAACTTATAATCATTATTAGAAAGACACTACAATTTATCACTTTTAACTATTTACAAAATATTATTTGGTTTATTTAAGTTAAACTAAAATTTACATTTAAGTTAATTTTGTAATGTTATATTTAAATTTATAATTTAAGTATTTTATACAAATTATTCAAAAATTGGAGCTTTAAAATGATAATGGTTTACACCCAACAATATATTAAAACTAATAAATTAAGTATAATATGTTAAAAGTTAAAAAACATAACTTTATAAGTAGAAGTAAATATATATTCTTTTAATAATGAAATTTAGTTTGTATATGATTACATTTTATTTTTGATATTTATTTAATCTTATTAACCAACTTATAACCATTATTAGGAAGAAATTGAAAAGTCATGGGAGTTTCAAATGAATGTGGTGAAAGGAAAAATGCATGGGAGTTTCAAATGAATGTTGTGAAAGAAAAAATGCTAGCTTTATAAGATACACTAGTCGAATCCCCGCGCGTTGTGCGTGAATATAATTATTTAATTAAAATAATAACATTTAACAAATTGTGATTTAATATTTAATGTAAAACTAATGTCAATAGAAAAACAAACTCTATAGTTAACATAATTGTTTTATTAATTTTAATAAATTTATGTCATTAGTTATTTCCGCTATTAATTCATGATTTTATACACTGTTTTATGTTGTGTAAATTATATATCAAACATATATTGATTTCCATGTATAAAAAAACAAAGTAGTATGAAAAAAATACTACAACTTTTGATGGTTTTATAGAACGTTTTAAATTGTGGAAATTATATATAAAATGTATGCCGACTTGTATATAAAACAAATAACTAATAGTACAAAAAAACACTATAACTTTTAATAAAATAAAAACACTCACTACTAGAAAATAGCCCTTTAATGACGCGCAAACAATGACACTCGCTGATAGACGACGCGCATTTGTACGTGCCCTAGAAAATAATGTCAGTTTTAAAAAATTTGAAGGATAGAGGGCACGTATTTTTGCGCGCCCTAAAATTAGTGTCCAACAAAAAAAAATTAAAAACACGGAGGGCACCTATCCTAAAAAGCGTGTCATGTTACCTTGTCGCTTTATAATTTTAGTATATGAACGCGCGTTTTCGTTTTTTAATAGCAGGGGGAAATGAAATCGAAAAAATTAAAAACCCCGCCTGTTGCGTCTCCTCCTTCCACAGGAACACTCATCTCGATCAGATTCACCACCATCTCTCTCTCTCTCTCTCTCTCTCTCTCTCTCTCTCTCCCCCCTTCATGGTACAGACCACCACTATCTTGTATATGGAATGTAATAAACCGGGCCAAGAAGAAAAGGAAAGGGTGATTTCTTGGCTGACAAGCCTTCGCAAAGTGATTCCTCTCAATCTTCATCCTCTCCATACTGTTTCTCCCCATTATTGTTTCTATTGAATCAAATATCGTTGAATAAAAATGTAACGAGTCAAGAAATCGCCCGAGAAAAAACGGCCCGTTGTGGTTCGTGTCTTGCTCCGCCACCGTTAGCAGCGTCGGCCCTAACATCTTGATCGCCTGAAGTATCGTTTTCAGGTAACCTCTTCTCTCCTTCACATACGTATTCAAATGGAGTATGTTGTTTACAAACAACGATTCACCTTCTTTTATTCCTAGATTTTCTCTCGTTAGCATCGCCGGAGTGGCTAGCCCTAGAATCAGTCGGAACTGTACTTCAATTCCGACGAAGTGGCCCAGTTTATTACATTCCATATACATTTCCTTTCCTTCGATTCTAACCCTAGTTCGTTCTCCCCCTTTTCCTTCACAAACACACATGGATTATGAGTATTATGCACACAAATGTTAGAAGAAATATGCTCAATCAGCTCAAATATGGTCCGATTCCAGTTCTCAAACCCCTCATAGATGTATATAGTGCAAGATCAAATTACATATGAAACCCTAATAGCATTGTGCGACAATAGAAGAAGATGATGATGTTGGAGAAAAAACGTTCTTGCTTGTTCTCGTTCTCATGCTTTGCATTCTTTTTCTTCAAGGATTTTAATCTATTCTTTAAAACTGTGTACTCTGCAATTTATTTAGGGCTTAATTTCTTTAAAACCATGTCTTTTCAGATTTGTATCCATGTTAATGATACTCACCAGGTGGAGTTATCAAAAAATATCCTTTTTTATTAAATTTTCCTATGGTTCTATAAAGTCTTATAGAGTAAATAGGTGTTTGATGTTGAATTATTGTCCATTCCATCTATCATGTATTTAACAATTTAATTATGTTTTGGTTGCATTCCATGTATTGTTATCTTCAGCCAATTTTCTTGCAAGAGAACTAGCAAAAACACGATCTGTTTTAGAAGTTGCACTGGGCTTCATAACTTTGGGTTCCGGTGTGCTGACTGGCTTCTCAAATACATCTTCTTTGGGTGGGGTAGGTGCAGGGGGCTTCTGGGGCTACATCATCTGATATTTGGGGTTTGTAATCTTTAAATTTATGTTCATATATCTGTATCAAATAATTAAAATATGTCTTTGTTTCATGTTGGGTCAAAGCTTATGCTTATTTTATTTGTCCTGTAACAGATTGAAAATGTCTTATTGGTCAGAGATTCAGCGATGCCTCTGTATAGAGTGACATAAAGTTATGGCCTTCCACTTATTGGGAATGGATCCACCAAGTATAATATGACTTCATTCTCTTCCCTTTACTTGATATGATGAATTACTTTTCTCAACAGTTTGGTAAATATTTGTTTTTTTTTTGTACATGATTCAGCCTGTGTATGTTTCTGGTGTGGCATTTGCCGTTGTTGCAGCCTTGAAAGATGATGGTAGCAACATGGGAAAAGTATATGAACTTGGTGGGCCAGATGTGTATACATTACATCAATTGGTGATTGATTCTCATGATTTCTTTTGTCCTGTTCAAAATTCAAACTAAGATTGAGTCATCATAATTTGATCTTTATTATTTTTACAGGCTAAGCTTATGTACAAAGTGATTCGATAATGGCCTCATCATGTTAATTTGATCTATGACTAAACTGCCCTTCCTAAGTTGGTGGTTGATTTTGGCTCTCTTGAACTTTCACCTGTTGATGGAAGGACATTGATGGGCGTACACTTTTGGAGTCATCTAAAACATCTTTGGATAAAGGCAAACTTGAAGATGCTGTCAACTTTGGAACAAAGGTAACTAAATCTTTTTGTGTTGACTTTTCATTTATACAATAATAAGTCAAATAAGGTCTAACATTATTACTATGTACAGGCACTGTCTAAACTTGTATCTGTATGTGGTCCTTATCATCGAATGACAGCTGGTGCATATAGTCTTTTGGCTGTGGTGCTTTATCATACTGGTGATTTTAATCAGGTACAGGAGCATTTTTTCTTATGTTGATTTTTTGTTAATACAAGAATAAGTCAACTAAGGAAGTGTCTCATAAATATTTAATAAACAATTTTTTTACAAGACATGTCTCTCCATCCCAAGAAAGTAGGACGCCTCTTTAAATGCAAAGCTTTTCTCGCTTGGCTAAATTGAATGTAAACTAATATTATATTTCTAACTATTTTTATTATGAAATATATAATTTCCAAAGTCAGATTTTAAAAGATTTTTTAAAAAAATTTACAATTAAATGAGAATTAGTAAGAAATAGATAAAAACTGAATATAAATTTTAATCTCTTGTTTAATTATAAATTATTACACAGGCCGTTATCAAAAGTAACTTTCACATTAATATGCGCAAAAAAGAAAATACATTTATAGTACATGAAAACTATTAGTGATTATTAGAAATTTTAATCAACTAATTTTTGATACAATACACTCGATTTATTTACCTTGATAAGTAAACTTTTTTTTTGGAACCATTACTTTTCTGGTGGGCAGACGTTATCAATGCGCAACACGGAAAAAACGAGATTACCTTTGTCATTTGACTACTATCTATCTATCTATTAGGCTATTATCTACCAACAAAAAGCTTTGGATATAAATGAGAGGGAACTTGGGCTCGATCATCCAGATACAATGAAGAGTTATGGGGACTTGCCTGTTTTTTACTACAAGCTCCAACACACTGAGTTGGCTCTCAAGTATGTTTTTTTTTCTTTCTTAAAAACAATAAAAATTTATCATAGAAAAATATGAGAAGAATGTATTTTCCAGGTGGCGCACATGTTGAGGAGCCAAAGTCGGTTTATGTTGGAGGTGATCATCGTGTTATGGCTGATACAGGGGTGTGTTTTTATAAATTCATTTTATGTTGGAGGTGATCATTGTGTTAAGACCTGGTAGACAAGGACATTAGTTATATACTCTCTAATATGTCATGTTTTCTTGAAATTGTAATGATTATCATAACTTATTTTCATGATACAGTAGGAGGTACTCAACCACATTGAATATCTGGAACAGTAGTTTGATTTCATTGTGCTTTTTTCATGTTTATTAATAGTAGTTTGATTTCATGTGTAGGATGGAGAAGCTTATGCTTACCTGCTAAATGTTCTTGCACCAGAACATTACATCCCAATTCGGTTGAAAAGACTATGGTACCCTGGAGCTTCATCTTTTCAAGGCATGAAACTATCAATCTTTCTTTTAATTCCAATTCCAATTCCAATTCCAGATCTTTTTGTATTCAGTTTCAAATTATTTATTTTAGGAGACAACAGAGATGATAATGGAATGGCATGGTCCATCATGGGGCAAAACTTGGCTTTTTGTAATACATCAACTTTTTCTTTCTTCTTTTTACTTTGTGTGAGTGTATTATATAGAATATATGCTTTAGTTTATATTTGAAAAAAAACTTAGAAAAATTTATTTGTTTTTAGATACTTGGTGTGTGCGAGTGGGCATGAACCAACCCAATGCCCCCGGAGTTCTGGGTCCTTCCATCTCTACTTCCTATGCAGTTCTCAATCTGATCTGGAAGCTAATTTGTTTAAGGTATATATATATATATATATATACCCCATGGATTGGATCCTGTCTCTAGTATGTTTAAAAAGGTTTGTGATTTAGGAGTTGGATTCTTTCTTTTAAGTAGAATATAGTTATTTGTATTTGTTGTCATCTGTTTTTATCTTTTTGATGCAATGCAGCATGTTGCTGCTGAAGGCACAACCTTGGTCAAACAGGCACAAGATGCTGCAAGTAATAAGAAGGCAGAAAAGAGATTGCAGGTTGATCCTGCTACATGGCCAATAATGATCTTTAGGGTCTGCTAGAAGGATTGGAGATTGCAGTTAAGCTTCTATCTAAGACTTCACGGCAAGGACTTGATGAATTTAAGCTAGCAATGCTTTACTTGATTTGGACATGAACCCTAAGATATCATATTTTGGCATGGCTAGGTAACCTTCTCAACAACATCATTCTACTTAAGCAGGTGATTAATCAAAGATTAAGTGATATTTTTAATCATGTTTGGCATTCCTTTCCAGTAAGAAACAGAGTTGTATGATTATTTGTTAGTTTTATAGGAATGTATAACACATATTAGCAATGTATTATTTTTGTTTAACATTTGAATGATTCTTTGTATGACATTATAATTTGTGCAATTTATTTTATATTATGCAATGGATTGTATTTTTTGTATATGGTATTTTATTTCTATTATAAGAAATTAAATGAAAATTTAATTTAAAAATTAATAAATATATAAATTTTTTTTTTTAAACATTTAAATTTACGATACGCAAAAATGTATGTCATCTTCATTTATGACATGGCCTTTCTTGACAGGGGCTTTCTTGATACGCATTGCGTGTCATTAACACGCGCGTCGTAAGGTTACGACACGCGAATACGTGTCGTCTTCCTTTATGACAGGGCCTTCCTTGATACGCATTGCGTGTCGCAACCGCGTGTCGTAAATGCGCGTCGTAAATGCGCGTCGTAAATGCGCGTCGTCTGTAGACGACGCGCAAAAGCGCGTCGTCTCTCTTTATGACAGGGCCTTCCTTGACACGCATTTGCGCGTCGTCTGAGCGTTTTACGACGCGCAATGAGCGTCGTAAAAGGCCTTTTTTCTAGTAGTGACTACAACATTATAACATTTACATCAAACAAAACTTATTAAATACTTATAAATCATTCAAAATGAATATTTAGAAATCAATATATATTTGATATATATATATATATATATATATATATATATATATATATATATATATATATATATATATATATATAGAGAGAGAGAGAGAGAGAGAGAGAGAGAGAGAAACATTGTGTTGAAATAACCATTGATGCCACAAAACTTATTTTTTTTTCATCACTTTCATGTTGAATCACAAATCTTTTCAAACATATGATTTTTTAATCAAGCCCTACTTATATACTAATAAAGAGCAACAATGTATGCTTTCATGTTGAATCACAAATCTTTTCAAACATATGATTTTTTAATCAAACCCTACTTATATACTAATAAAGAGCAAAAATGTATACTGAATAAGTGGAAATAAAAAAGCATTGAACATTAATAACCAAAAGTTTAAAAAAGTTTTGAATATAGTGGAAAATATAAAGGCAAATTACTTTAAATTTGAAATCATAATTACATTTAAATAAAAACCAATTGAGTTGTATCGAGAGTTTTAAACTCTTGATTTGTGCCCAATAATATAATATAAATACTAGCAATTATATGTTATAAAAACAATATTATAAATATTTATCATTGAAATAGTGATTTTTATACTAAGCTGTAACTAATATTATAATAATTTTAAATATACGATAAGAAAGATATAAAAAGTTGCGTTTGAATCAAATTGAATTAACTTTTTTATTTAAAATTATTTTAAACTATAGGTATTTTTAGATAATTTATTTAAATATTTTTTATTTCCTATATTATTATTATTATTATTATTATTATTATTATTATTTGAAATAACAATAATTTTTTAATATTGTAACATCCAAAATTTCAAAACAATTAAAACTTTTCAAAATCACCCATTTTATTATCATTGTTACAAAAAGGTTTTCAATACATTATTAAACAGAGTATTTTCCCAGGTTCATATCATAAAACACCAACGCGAGGAACAATACGATCACGCCTTTGCCTTGCCACAGACTCCTGAGAACCTGAAACATAAAACCACAACTGTAAGCCCGAAAGCTTAGTGAGATACCCCCAGAATACCAACCACATACACGCCTTTCCAGGCCCTGACCTTCCGGTCCATGTGTCTCAGGGGACTTCCGTCCCTACTGGGTAAACCTTCCGGTCCTACCCACGCCGACCTTCCGGTCCATCACACAACATAATCGCCTTCCGGCCCATAACATATTGCCTTCCGGCCCATAAGCATAAAATTCACATAACAAGCAATCATATAGCAGTTCATAGACAACAATCGATCAACCGATCACATATCATAGCATTACTCTAACAAAATACCAGTCTAGCCGGTCACTAGCATAACATTACCCTATGAATCAGTCAACATACTAAATGCATAAATACGCCTTTCTAGGCCATGACCTTCCGGTCCACATAGCAATGCCTTCCGGCCCATAACATGTAATGACAACTACCCGGATTTCCATCCGATAAAAGGGTCGGCCTTAGTGCCATAGACCCTAGCGATATAGTGAGGATAACTCACCTCGAAACTGCCGACTGAACAGATAGCTCAAGCTGCTCCGATCACTGATACGATCTCCACCTCTGGACAGTCACCAATGCACTGAACTCAAACAATAACAACAATTACCAAAATACCCCTGGAACCACTGGTAAATCCTTGGTCAAAGACGAGGTCAAGGTCAACCCCTGACTGACCCTACTCGCCGAGTCAACCCTAAGACTCGCCGAGTCCCCATGCTCAGAATTTCACTCAACCCGCGACCTAACTCGCCGAGTCACCCCAAGACTCGCCGAGTTCAACGACTCTGAGTCCACTCGCCCTTAACTCACCGATTCCTTAAGACACCCTTTCTACACGTCGAGTATTCCCTTTTTACTCGACGAGTTCCTCCTGGAAGAATCGCGGGGCCACCCCGACTCAACTCGCCGAGTCTGAAGAACAACTCGACGAGTCCCAGTTAATCTTCAAGCTACTCGCCGAGTCTGTTCATCGAACTCGGCGAGTCCATGCCATGCAACCGCTCAAACCGCATCCTGGGATAAGGATGGTTCCGAACTACCCAAGCATGGGACCTTCTGGACCTCTAAAGGTCCTAATACAGGGTTATATTCGTTTGGGTAACAAAGTAATAATCCATCTAATCACCAAATGGGTTCCATAAACCCTAGATCCATGCACACATCAATATAACAGAAATGATCCGAAATATTACCTGAATAACACACTCTCTGTGTCCCCAAACCTCAGAACTCGAATCCCTTGCAGTTCCTTTAGCCAAGACTCTTCTCCTCCTTGCACCACAATTTCTTCAAGTCACCAATGGCCTTCAATCTTGCTCTAGATGCCCACAGCCGCTTAGGGTTCTTCTCAGTCGGCTAAAAGACGGGCAATGACGGCATATAGTGCGTTATATACGACCCAAACCTGAATGGTTAGGGTTTTCGCTAAACAGCGTAGACTCGCCGAGTCCATATCGGACTCGTCGAGTCCAGTCGCGAACCCGCGACCAAGTCTGCGATCCTACTCGGCGAGTCTAGGCTCCAACTCGCCGAGTCCCCTCTTAAAACACCCCCAAAATCATAATTATATCAATATTTGAAATTCCGGGCTGTTACAAATATAATATAATCTATTCTTTAGTTTTACGTTATTTTAAACAATTATTACTTTTTACTAATTAAAAACTACTTCTTTGAAAATTTTCATTATTATATTTAAAAAAAATTATCATACTTTTTTATTGTACTTTCATTTTTTCCTTTAAGCTACGAAATATTTGAAGAGAATGAACGGTCCAAATAAAATGGTAATTTGAATTTTAAAACTATAGTAATTGTTATACAGTGCAACCAATCTTTATAAATTATGTTAAGCGTGGGTTAGGAGAAGGAGTGTTACACTTGAGGTATATTTTTATCACTTATATTTTTTTATGAAAATACTAATATTTTATTTATTTTACTTTTCCTTTACGATGAAGAACGAATAGAGAAAAAGGAAATTGACAAATGTAATAAGATAATTTATTTTTATAACTATAAAAACATTTAAAATTGGGTACATCCATATAAGTTTTTGTATAACATAAATAATTTATTTTTATAACATACATAATTATTGGTTTTCAATAATAAAGTCACATCATATAAAAAATCATTCGTTCTAATTCGTCATTATCACACACAATTTGAAACAATAATTATAAACTCCTTTCATCAAAATCAAATTAAAAAAAAAAAACTTCTTATCAATGTTATTTACAACAAAATAAGCGATAGAAACTAACATAGTATATGCATAACATAAAATACATGTTGAATAATGTTCTCTTGTACATAAAATATATTTTCTTAACATAAAAATTGAGAGACAACATAAAGATACATACATGTTAACGAAGTTAATTGTTCTAAATGATAAATAGCTTAATGGTTGATTTACCAAAAGCTCATGAGAAGTAATTATCAATCCCACTTCATCATCATGTGATTATAGAAAGGTTCATAACACAAATTTAAAAAATGATCTCAAGTATACATTTACAAACATACCTAAATTTGAACCTTGGTTAATATCTAAAACTTTACATGCACCCAATTTAAGTTTACATGAATTTATATTTGGAAAAGGTGCAATTGTTTTCTTACATCCATGGAACCACTCACATAACTCTTCAAACCCTATAAATATAATTTATAAGTTTGTGTTGACATACATGCAATATGTAATCTACAAATTTCTTATATAGGCTAAATATTTCATTTAAATCATCAATTAAATGACATGATTTGAAGAGTTTTAAGAGTTACAAATCATAATATTTTAATTAATCATAAATTAATTTGTATAAGTTGAATAGTCTTGGGAGTTTCAAATGCATGAGGTTCAAGGAAAAATGATAGTTTTATAATATATATATATATATATATATATATATATATATATATATATATATATATATATATATATATATATATATATATATAGGGAAAACTACAATAAAGTCCCTACATATTGGCCTCATAATCGATTTAGTCCTAATATATATATTTTTATTTAATTAAGTCTCAAATACCGGTAATCGTATTCAATTTAACCCTTTGACCCGGTCAACAGGTCATCCAACTTTCAAAAATTACATTTTTGGCCTAGATTTCAAAATTTATTACAAATTTGGTCCAAAATTTACACTTTTGGCCCAGATTTTAACTTTTTTTTTTTACAAATTTGGTCCAAAATTGACCCTTTTTGCCCAAATTTTAGAATTTTATTATGAATTCATCCTAACTTTAGTTTTTTTTACAACTTTTTTTTTCTCAAAAAATTGTTTCTAATATGTTTTTTCCTTTATAAACTCATATTTATACAAAAAAAACATATTATCACATAAAAATCTTATTTTTTCTATATATAAACTTTTTTAAAAAGTTTTTGTATATGAAATATCTACTTATAAAAATAGGTTTGGATTATTTGTGTGATTCCTCTTAAAAAATCAATTAAGAAATTAAAAGTAACCCTAAATTGTACTATCAAATTATAGTTTGTCAAAAACTAGTTACGCTCATTTTAATATTATTTATTTGTTCTTTAATCACATTTATAGGACAAATAATATCAGTTCATAATTGTAGTTCATAGAAAAAAAAACCATTTTATTAAAAAATTTCGACATCAGGTTTTTGAGTAGTTTGTGATACTTTCTTTCTGAAGCTCAACTCAAGCATGTTTCAGGTGTTTGAGTAATTTTTTTTAACCAAACTCATGTGTAAATTCTTTAGAACTTTAGTTAAAGTATTCTATTGTGTTAGTGATAGTTATAATATTTTATATATTTATGTTGCTATTGTATTTTTGGTCATTTCTCACTCCCCTATAAACATGTTTATCGATAATAAATTACAATTGGTATTCCATATAACAAACATTAAAAAATAAAGGAAAGACAAGATTATAAATAATCCAAGCAAGAAGAAGCTGATTAGCAATAAAAAATCACAACCTAAATCGGACACGTGCCATGAATGGATATGTTTTATTTAAATAATATGTTTATTAAAAAGTTATAAAAATATATCAAAGTTATGATTTTTACTTTTTTCTTAAAAAAATTCTTACGAATAAAATATAATATTATTATATTATATATTTTTTAAACTTTCATATATAATGTAACTAGTTTAAACTTTCATAAAATATGATTAAAGAAAAAATAATCCAAACCTGTTTATATAATTTAGGGTTACTTTTAATTTCTTAATTGATTTTTTAAGAGAAATCACACAAATAATCCAAACCTATTTTTATAACTAGCTATTTTATATACAAAAAACTTTTTTAAAAAAGGTTTTATATAAAAAAATAAGATTTTTATTAGAAAATATGTTTTTTTTGTATAAATATAAGTTTATAAAGAAAAAACATATTAGAAACAAATTTCTGAGAAAAAGTTGTAAAAAAACTAAAGTTATGATGAATTCATAATAAAATTCTAAAATTTGGGCAAAAAGGGTAAATTTTGGACCAAATTTGTAAAAAAGTTTAAAATCTGGGCCAAACGTGTAAACTTTGGACCAAATTTGTAATAAATTTTGAAATCTGGGCCAAAAATGTAATTTTTGAAAGTTGGATGACCTATTGACCGGATCAAAGGGTTAAATTGAATACGATCATCGGTATTTGAGACTTAATTGAATAAAAAATATATATAAGGACTAAATCGATTATGAGACCAATATGTAAGGACTTTATTGCAGTTTTCCCAATATATATATATATATATATATATATATATATATATATATATATATATATATATATATATATATATATATATATATATATATATATATATATATAATTTAGTATGTGGTATCTTGGGAAACTCACTAAGCCTCAGTTTACAATTGTTGAATAACTATTTTTTGGTTGTTCTCGACTTGTGGAAAGGCTCCAAGATGACTGTACCCGACATCAAATAATTTAATAATGTTTTTAAACTTCCGCTAAAACTCTCTATAATAAATGTATGACGATGATATTGTATCGTTTTGCGTACTCCGAGGCTCGAGCCTCCTATAAATAGAAACCGAAGGCAGCCGAGTCTTTTGCCAATTTCCTTTCTTCTCTCTCCCGTTTTGCATCGTTTTGCGTGCCAGAAATATCCCGAAGCCCCGGTATCATACTCAAGCCCCGAGGCAAGTCCCGAGATCCCGAAGATCCCGAGAAGTGCGGTTCCCGAGCCGAAGCTCTGCCCGCGAGAAGTTCGATTTCTGTGAAGATCTTTCAGATCTGCTGAGGATTACTACTTCTGCAAGTCGTAGTGTTGTCCGATCGTCTTCTGATCAAGTGAGTGTATACTACCTTTCATAAACATGATAATAATACAAGTTTGGTTCGAGTGTATTAAGTATATTGTTGTTTATAAGTGTGAGTGTGTAGTTACCTTCTTCTAACACATAAATATTAAGTATTTTCTATAAAATACGTGCTATGTGTATAGTATATTGTTGTTTATATGTGTGAATGTGTATTCACTCTCTTCTATCTCATAGATATGATTTATTCTCTATGAGATATGTGTTATGTGTGTGTGTTCCTCATCTGTTATGTGGATTATGTGTTGATTAAAGCATGCTATACAGGTTTTCAAAACTATGTATAAAAATGTATATTTTTATCTACTAATATGTTGGGTAGAACATGGGTAGATAGTTGGTGTGTAATAAACAGATGAGAGACCTCGTTGTTGTTTGATTTAGTCATCTAGCGGAGTTTAGATGACGACCACAGGCTATTCTAGACAGTTTTGTGGAAACATTAGCAGGTTCGCCACCTGTAGGTGTTAATGAACTTGGGTGTTCATTCGCTGTACTCCATCCCCCTCATGGTTGCCTTATTTGACTTATATTGCTGAGGTACCCCCGAAGCATGTGTTGTCGCCCCGATGAAATATTCTTAGACTAGGTCCCTTGTGTTAGTTGTTTTAGGGACATAAAGTGAGAATAACGGGAATGGGTAATTGGGTTATTGTTGGTTGGTGAAAATTAAATATGATTATTTATTGTGGGTTGAAAACCCTATATGCTCACCAGGCTCCCAAGCCTGACCCACTCAGTTTTATTTTTATTACAGGAAGTGGCGCAAGGGCATGAGATGGATGAACCATCAGTTGTTTTGATTGCAAGTCTGCATATGTTTATATTTGTTGAATGACTTGTAATGTATTCGTTTATGCTTATTGGTCTGTATCGGAACATGACACCCCGAGTTTTGATTATAATGAAAATACATTTCTTTTATGAAATGCTTTGGTAAACCTTGTTTTATCATGTTTTGTTTTGGGAACAAATTCCACAACTCTTTCAAATCAAAAGGATTTACTCTGAAAATATTTTAAAAGCATAAATGAAAATCGGTCTTTTCTGGCCGAGATTTTGGGGATGTCACAGTTGGTATCAGAGCATTAGTTTAAGCGAACTTGGAATTTGTAGGATTTCTAGACTTAAACTTAGAATGCTAAGTGGAATTTTGAGATGTGTGTCTGTTGTGTTTTAGACACGAGCACTGGTTTATTTTAGGAAAGTTGCCTAAAATGCTTTATGTGCTTATTGTTATATGTTGCCATATATGATATTATTTGTTCGGATCTATGGTCTGTTGTAGACCGGATCTGGAAACCTTATGTGTGTAGGATTCTAAGCGTACATCTACGATATTAGAACTAGCATGTAAACGTTTCGGTGTGATAAGGAAGATTTGAATACCTATCATGATTGAGGATCTAATTTCACCTTATTCGGTGTGTAGATCAAAGATGGTGAGAACAAGAAGTGGAGTTGGAAATGCTGACGAAAACAGGAATCAACCACCAGTGATTGAACAAGTACCTGTCGTAGCAGCAGCACCTGAGCCAATAACCATGGCTGGTGTGCAAATGATGATTCAGACGATGTTGGATCGTCAGATGGATGAAACTAGACGGTTGCTTCAACAGAATCGTGAAGAACTGTCAATTCGTGTGGAAGAGCCTGAATTAAATGAAGGGCACTCGGAAGGTGGAAACTTCAGTGGGTCTGTTGGTCCAGCCAACCCACCGATAGTTAGGCAAAACAACCATGATGGAAGGAATGATGGAATGGGATGCAAGTACAAAGACTTTCTAACTTGCAAACCATCGACCTTCAATGGAAAGGAGGATCCAATTGGGGTTATGGATTGGATCTCCGAAATGGAATTGGCTTTTATGACTTGTGGCTGCAGAGGCAAGTTGCAGACTATCTATGCAGTGCGTCAATTCCGAGGTGGAGCCGTTCGTTGGTGGAACACTCTAGGGAAGACTTTAAGCCCTAATGAGCCGCTGCAATTGTCATGGGCAGAATTCTTGGTGCAGTTCAAGCGCAAGTTCTGCTCGGCTCAAAATTTGTTGGAGTTGGAGAACAAGTTCCTGACATTGACGAAAGGCAGCATGTCAGTTGATGAATACACCAATAACTTCACCGATAAGATGGAGTTTGCTTTGCGCATCGTTCCAGATGAGCTGACTAAGGTGGATCGGTATGTGAAGGGACTCCCATGGGAGTACGAGGTGCCAGTACGTCAGGCACTTACTCTAGAGGCAGCTATCTGGGCTGCCAAGTCTGTTGAGAACATGATCAAGGGGAGAACCACCGTCAAGGTTGAGGTTGGTGAGAAAAGAAAGTTTGAGGGAACATCTGGTTCCGGTAAGAAAAGCAAATTTTCGAAATCTGATTCGAAAAGGTTTGGAGGAAAAGGAGGCGAAGTGAAGTGGTGTGATAAGTGTAAGAAAAAGCACTTTGGAAAATGTAGCGAGGATGTAACCTGCTACAAGTGTGTAAAGGTTGGACATTTTGCCAATGAATGTCCGAACAACAAAAGGATGTGTTTTGGGTGCAATGAAGAGGGGCATATTTTGAAAGACTGTCCGAAGAAGAAGGAGGCAGCTAGGCCCAACATTCCACCAAAGCCGAAGGCGAGAGCCTTCCAGATGACACTCAAAGCTGCGAAAGATGAAGCTGATGTCGCTTCAGGTACCTTTCTCGTAAATGAATTACCTGCTCAAATTTTGTTTGATTCTGGAGCCAACTACTCCTTTATTTCGCATGAGTTTGGTAGAAAGCTAGCTTTGCCTATTGATAGACTAGATGATTCTCTATTAGTCGAAGTAGCTAGTGGCAAGTTTGTACCTGTTAGCCATCGTATGAAAAACAACTTAATTGATCTGAATGGGAATAAGTTTCACAAGGAATTATTGCCCATCGATCTTAATGGTTTTGACATCGTTTTGGGAATGGATTGGCTTAGCACCAATGATGCCGAAATTTTATGCAAGAAGAAGATAGTTAAAATAAACCCGCCTGGGAAAGATTCGTTTATGGTGTATGGGGACAAACGCAGAGTGAATTCTGGAATCATTTCTCTAATGAAAGCCAGAAAGTGTTTGACCAAGGGATGTACATCATATTTAGCATTCGTGATTGATGCTAAGAAAGAAAAGAAGGTGATGTAGAGTATTCCAGTGGTGTGTGATTATCCGGAAGTATTTCCCGAAGATCTTCCTGGATTACCACCTGATAGACAAGTAGAGTTCAGAATAGACTTGTTACCAGGAACCACGCCAATAGCAAAAGCACCTTATCGATTAGCACCGACGGAGATGAAGGAGCTAATGATGCAACTTCAGGAATTATTGGACAAAGGTTTCATTAGACCTAGTTCATCGCCCTGGGGAGCTCCGGTGTTGTTCGTGAAGAAGAAAGATGGAAGTATGAGAATGTGCATCGATTACAGAGAGCTGAATAAGGCAACAATAAAGAATAGATATCCGTTGCCGAGGATTGATGGCCTGTTTGATCAATTGCAAGGTTCGAGATATTTCTCGAAGATCGATCTAATGTCAGGATATCATCAGTTGAAAGTAAGAGAGCAAGATATCGAGAAGACTGGATTCAAAACTAGATATGGACACTACTAGTTCTTGGTTATGTCGTTTGGACTAACCAATGCGCCGGCAGCGTTCATGGATTTGATGAATAGGGTTTGTAATCCGTTCCTTGATAAATCTGTGATAGTGTTCATAGACGACATTCTGATTTACTCGAAAAGCCAGGAGGAGCATGGCAGACACTTGCGAGAAGTGTTAGAAGTTTTGAAGCGGGAGAAGCTATATGTGAAGTTCTCCAAATGTGATTTTTGGATTCCTGAAGTCCAATTCTTGGGTCACGTGGTCAACCAAGAAGGGATAATGGTTGATCTAGCGAAGATCGAAGCTGTGATGAAGTGGGAACAACCGAAAATTCCCACGGAGGTTCGAAGATTTTTAGGATTAGCCGGATATTACCGCAGGTTTATCCAAGGTTTTTCCTCGATCGCTACTCCATTGACAGCTTTGACCCACAAAGGAGCTACTTATGCTTTGAGTGATAAGCATAAAGAAGCATTCGAGAAGTTAAAGAAGAAGCTATGCGAGGCACCGATACTTTCTTTACCCGATGGAGTTGAAGACTTCGCTGTTTATAGCGATGCGTCTGGGGTTGGATTGGGTTGTGTTTTGACCGAAAGAGAAAAGGTGATAGCATATGCGTCTCGACAGCTGAAAGAGCATGAAAAGAATTACCCGACTCATGATTTGGAGTTGGCAGCGGTAGTTTTCGCTCTGAAAATATGGAGGCATTACCTCTATGGCACGAAGTGCAAACTTTTCACTAATCATAAGAGTCTCCAATATCTCTTTAATCAAAAGGAATTGAATATGAGGCAACGACACTGGCTAGAATTACTTAAAGACTACGACTGTGAGATACTTTACCACCCCGGTAAAGCTAATGTTGTTACTGATGCTCTCAGTCGGAAGGTCAATCTTGAAAGGAAAAGGCCAAGAGCGTTGAGAATTGAAGTTGTCTCGACAATTGTGGAGAGTATAAAGAAAGCTCAAGAGGAAGCTTCTGAGAAAAATGACCGAAAGGAGGAACGTTTGGGTAAAACGTTGGTGTTTGGTACAAACGGTCATGGACTGAAGGTATTCCAAGATCGTATTTGGGTACCTAAGTCAGGAGGAATTAGGGATCTTCTGATGGAAGAAGCTCACAAAACCATGTACTCAATTCATCCTGGTAGCACTAAAATGTATAGGGACCTGAAACCCTACTACTGGTGGCCGACGATGAAGCTTGATGTTGCAAAGTATGTGGCTGAGTGTGTGACTTGTGCGAGAGTCAAGACACAACATTAGAAACCTTACGGGAGTTTAGAACCATTGCTTGTGCCTATGGGTAAGTGGGAAGACATTGCTATGGACTTTGTCACTAAACTGCCCAGAACAAAGAATGGTCACGACATGATTTGGGTGGTCGTTGATCGATTCACTAAGAGTGCGCATTTCATAGCAGCCAAGGAGAAAGATGGTAGAAGATTACGAAGAAGAGAGAACTCTGTCACCTTCCTTGTAAGGAAGATGGATCCTTTTATACCTGTTTTAGAGAAGGGAAATACGTGTAGGTGAAGCGGCGATCCATCTTAAGAGATGTCATCGTCCACTCGTAGTTTTCAATGTGTTCATATGGGTCTGTAGTGCCGTCATACTTTCGCATGTTTAGAATCATCGCAGTGTGTGGGATCTCGTACTACAAGAGTTCATGGTTGAAGTTGGAACTTGCGCTTCGCCTGGGGTTGTCCATGTATGAGTATGGCATACCACCATGAGCCATGTGTTGTTGCATCTGGTAGGGGCCTGCATACATCATGTTATGCATGGCCGCCTGGGAGATGTATGGTTGATACTGCTGTTGTTTGGCTGTAATCCAAGGTTCTGGATTGCATGTTGCCCTGCCAAAGGAACTAGATATGGGCTTGCTCTTGTGTATTGTTATGTGTACGGGTTAAACGGCTAACCGATTGTCATGAAGGAGTTGACCTCGAATGTTACCGAGAACTGGACACCGGGCCCATAAGGGCTAGGTCCCTGGCTGGATGAAGTTTGCACGCATGTTACTTACAGCTGAGACGGTACAGGGTTTGCACCTGGTGTCTGCTGTGCAAGTTGGTTGAAGCTTGGCGGTTGCTGTGCAAATATCGGCACATGAGACAATCCTGCCATGGTGGCGTCTGGATGGACCATCGAGGAATATTGTGGCTGTGGTTGAATGGTGTGAGGGATCCAGGTTCCAGTGCTAGAAACGTGTAGGAAGGATTGTTTTTGTGATGCAGGGAGCTCTATTTTTTGCGTTGCAATGACTTGTGGAGTTGTGGTTATGATTGCTATTTATTGGGTGCTGGTTGTTAGTCGCCATAGATTGGCGATGTAAGTTGTTGCCGTTTTGGCTGAGAACTGGACGGTGTCTATGAGACCAGTGTGCGGTTTAAGGCGTGCTCCTCTTAAACGGAAGTTTGCCCGCCATCAAGTGGCTGCATTGGGTGCAACGGGATTTTCGCTGCTGCTCCTGATGTCACTGGGATATCGCCTCCCATGTTGCTTTCTGGGTTTGTTTCATGGATATATCGTTCTAAAGATACGCACGGATGGTGCCAAATGTTATGATATGATAGAGAGGATGGAATCGAAACTGCAGAGGGGATCCGTATGAGTATCGTCTCCTGTTATCATAGTGAAAAAGAGAGAAATGACTGTTAGTCAACGTCCGAGAGGAGTTCTCGGGACGAAGCTCCGACGATCAAGTCAGTATGAGATCTGAGAAAGATGGTAGAAGATTACAGAGAAGAGAGAATTTTGTCTCCTTCCTTTTAAGAAAAATGGATCCTTTTATACTTGTTTTTGAGGCGTGTCTCTCAACTGATTTTGTTGAGGATTCCCTCGTGAGGTGCGACGTGGCGAACCCATTTTGGAGGGTCCTTCGTCATGCCTTTTACCTCATTCCCTCATTGGCTGGGAGGTAATCTCCTAAACATTTATGAAGATTGTGGCTATCATCTAATGGGTGAGTGGGACTTTCTAATTGGTCCCATGTTTACTGGGAGGTAACTTCCTAAAATTGGGGTTAAGACGTGGTTCTGCGCCTTAACTGCCATATCAGCGCTCTTCATGTTGGCAAAGGCCCGTACATGGCTTTAGACTATGTTCTGACTAGGCCAAGCCTGGTGTCAGTTTGACTTATTTCTTGACGTTCCCCAAGGGGATACACTGTTCCATCGTACCATTTACACGGACCACAAGAGTTTGAGGTACCTCATGGATCAACCGAATCTGAACATGAGACAGTGTCGATGGTTAGATATGGTGAAGGATTACGTCTGTGAGATCCTTTACCACATAGGAAAGGCCAATTTAGTGGCCAATGCTCTTAGCCGCAAGGCAGTGGCGGCTCTGATTCAAGATATATGTCCGAGGATGACAATGATTACTCCGTTGCTGGAGCAGATCCGAGAGGCAAAGGTCAAGGTTATGAAGAAGGAGCGTTTGGAGTGTGAGCGGATCATAGGCCAGGTGGCCTCATTTGATCATGACAGTCGTGGGTTGTTGACCTTGCATGGGAGGGTCTGGGTTCCGTATTGGGGCGGTGTATGCCAGGTTCTGATGGATGAGGCTCACAAGTCGAGGTTCTCCATCCATCTCGGGGCGACGAAGATGTATCAGGATCTTCGCCCTGATTATTGGTGGACCTGTATGAAGCAGGACGTAGCATGGTACGTAGAGCGGTGCTTGACTTGCAGGAAAGTCAAGGCCGAACACCAACGACCACACGACAAGACACAGCCGTTATACATTCTCGTGTGGAAATGGGAAGATATCACTATGGATTTCATCATGAAGCTTCCCAGGACGGCATGTGGAGTAGATTTGATATGGTTCATCGTGGATCAGTTGACCAAAAGTGCTCATTTTATCCCGATCCAAGAGATTATATCGGCTGAGAAGCTGGCTAAGATCTACGTTCGCAAGGTGGTGGCACGTCATGGAGTGCCTATTTTGGTGGTGTCAGACCGAGATGTTTGTTTCACTTCTAGATTTTGCAAGCGGTTTCACGAAGAGATGGGTACTCGCCTCCATTTCAGCACCGCTTTCCACCCTCAGACGGATGGGCAGCGTGAGAGGACGATCCAGTCTCTCGAGGACATGCTACGTGCATGTGTTTTGGATTTCGATGGCAGTTGGGATATGTATCTTCTGTTAGCGGAATTATCGTATAACAACAGTTACCACGCCAGCATAGACCGACCTCCCTTCGGGATGCTCTACGAGAGGAAGTGTAGGACCCCAATCTGTTGAAGCGAGGTCGGACAAAGGGTCATGAGGAGTACTGGTGTAGTACTCAAGACCACTGAGAGGATCCAACAGGTCCGGAGCAGGCTCCAGACTTTCTCAAAGTCAGCAAAAAAGCTATGTCGCCAAGCACTGTTCTGACGTGGAGTTTCAGATGGGCGACATGGTCCTTCTGAAGGTGTCACCTTGGAAAGGTGTCATCCGATTCAGGAACCGGGGCAAGCTGGGCCCCAGGTACATCGGTCCTTTCATGGTTATGGCCCGGGTGGGCAAGGTAGAGTATCAATTGGATCTTCCAGCAGAGCTCAGTAAGATCCACAACACTTTTTATGTTTCCAAGCTGCGGAAATGCTTAGTGTATGACTCCGCGATTGTGCCTTTAGAGGATATCCAGGTTGACGACATCCTAAACTACATCGAGAGACCAATAGCTATTCTTGACAAAAAGAAGAAAGAACCGACGAACAAGAGGGTGGATGATATTTCCATATTTATACATGTTTTTAGGCAATATTTTCTTGTATTTTTATTAATATTTTGGTTATTTGCATTGAATAATGGTACTTATGAGGATAAATTGTTCTTTGCAGCCAAGTAGAAGCATTTTTGAGAAAAGGACTAAAAATGACAAAACATGGAACTTTGGAGGCTTCGAGAATAAAAGAAGAAAGAAGCTTACGTAATCTGCTGACTTCACGTCGTGAGGCTTAAAGATTGACGACATGAACACGAATCTTCCAGAAGATAGACATCGCGAAGAAGAGTCCTTAGCCAACACGGGAATCTACTATTCACGTCGTGAGACTTATCTATTCACGACGTGAGTGCGGAAAAATCGATAATTATATATACTCTTTCTCATTACGACTTGAGGGACTTTTTGGATGCCTTGAGGGTTCCTGGAGACGATTTTTAGAAGGAGAAAAATTCTGGAATTGGCTATTAGCATCTAAGGAGAGGAGAAGTTCATATTAGTTTAAGAATTTGGTACATTTTAAACACGTCTTTGAATACGAGTTATTTGTGGTTTTTAGCTAGTATGTCCAGCAAAACCTAGCTGCTTTTGTTAGCTAGATGAAGCTCGAACTCATGGTGTAATACTTTAGCTTTGATTTACTTGTTGGTTAAGACTCGTGATGGATTGATTGAACCTAGCATTTTTGATTTAGTATTTGCTTGTTTTGATTTCTTATTCTGTGTAGTTGATGACTATTAATTTACATGAATCAGAATACCTGGCAATTTAGTGAATATTAAATTATTAGAGCTAGGATAAAACCAATCTTAGTTAAGCAATTAATTATTGAATTAGGCTGTGCTGGATAACTCAAATTATGAATATAATTGTGTTTTGTTAATCAATCTTACGTAGCTCCAATCCATTAAATAATTGATTATGTGTTAACTTAAGTGTGAACGTAATTTGATTTACATTAATTAATTAATGTTAGTAGATTTAGAGCTAAATTGCTAATACTATCTTAATTGGTAATCAACAGTAATCGTCATAGCTAATTTATAAACCACTGAGGGAAAGTGGATTCGAACTAACATAAGTGTTTTGTTTACTGATTGAATTTGTGTTAAAGAATTAAGTTTATCTAAACTTGCAAAATTAGATAAATCCCTTTCTTTGTTAGTAATTAGGTTAATTTAGTAGTAGATAGATTAATTAGTCAAAACCGTTTCCTGTGATCGACACCCGACTTACCCGACTATTCTATAATTTGACTAGGTACACTGCCTAGGTGTAATTTAGTTAGTTAAGTTAGTTAGGTTATAAATATAAAATTAGGTGTAGCTTTTGCACGCATCAAGTTTTTGGTGTTGTTGCCGGGGAATGGTTTATTTGATTGTTTATTTATTTGCTTTAGGTTGATCGATCCTTTTTGTGGGGTAAAACCTGCAAACAGTTACTTTTTCAGCTTAGTTTTTTTAGTACTGAATTCACGACGTGAGCTGTATTGGCTCAGGATGTGAATCCAGTAATTTCCATTTTTTTCTGGTTTAGTTCAGTTTTACGTATTTATTTTTGTTTATTTTTCAGAAGTTCATGACCAGAGGCTCTAACACACCTTTGGTGTCACCACTTGAAGATCCACAGTCAACCCTTCACAAGAAGACGGATAAGAATGCGGGAGTGAGCGAAACACCTAAAAAGTCATCTTTCAAAGACCTCAAATCAGTATTAGGAAGGAAGCCGAGAAAGAAAGTAGGAGAGTCGAGTACATCATCAAAGGACAAAAGCAAGATAGAAAGATTTGAGCAAGATTTAAACCCAAAGGATACCGAATACGATACCAAGCTCGAATTTGCATTACATAGAAGTGAATTCAAAGACAAGTCTGATAATGAAATGGCGGATATTGCGAATATGTCGATGGGAGCTTACAAAAAGAGAATTAGAGATGATGTTGGTCCTGGCCTAATACAACCTACAATTCCTGCAACTGCCCCATTCGAACTGAAAGGACATATCCTCGCTGCACTGAGGGATGTACCATTCTTTGGAAAGAATCACGAGGATGCTTACAAGCATTTGGATGAAGTAAATTACATAGCAGATTATTTCAATATCCCAAATGTTCCAAAAGAGACAGTCTTGCTAAGGATAATACCAGTCACTTTTAAAGGACCTGCTAAAGATTGGCTAAAGGCACTACCACCCAGTGCAATCATTACTTGGGCCCAAATGCGTGAACAGTTTTTGGATCATTTTTGCCCACCTTCCAAGATAGCTAAACTCAAAAAGGCAATAGCAAATTTTGAGCAAAATCCAGGTGAGTCACTTTATGAGGCATGGGAGCGCTATAAGGGATTATTGAGAAATTGTCCTCAAAATGACCTCAATATACAACAAGAAAGGTCAATCTTTTATGATGGTGTTAATTTCATGACAAGGTAACTCCTTGATTCCCAAGGACCACTTACCAAGAAAAATCTGGGGGAAGTTAAGGAGTTAGTGGAAGAATTTGCAAAGCATTCTCTTGAGTATCACAATCCAAGAAATGAGGGAGTAAAAGGAAGTGGGGGTGGAAATTCTACAGACATGGATGTTGTGATGGCCATGCTTGATACAATGGACAGGAGGATGACAAAAATGGACCAAACAATACATGCTATAAGAGTTGGATGTGAAAGGTGTAATGGTCCACACTTGACCAAGGATTGCAACTTAGATGATAATGGGTATAAAAAGGCTCAAGTTTATTATTTGAGTGGGGATAAGTATGATGAAGATTGGAGAAAACAAAAGAAGGATTGGCTGCCATATGATGAAGACAAGCATAAAAAGGAAGAGAAATATAAGTAGACTGATGAGATTTGTAATCGAGTTTAAAATCAATTCAAGTATGAATTTAGAAAGAAGAATAACGATGAACACGAGAGTAAATATAATATTTGTTCAGCTCATATTATGCTTTTGATTTTACAGAGTACAAAGAATAATCTGTAAAAGCTGAGTAAAAAAGTTCTACTACTCACTTAGTACAGACCCCTATTTATAGGAGAACAAAAGCATAACAATACTAAGGACTAGACATTAAGACTACTCTTTATAATGCCTTAGTACAAATAACATTACATCCGAAGACCCTTCTTACGAAGTCAAAATAAACTTTGTAACAATCTAACTGACACTTCGACTATTACAACATTTAAGCCCTAACAATCTCCCCCTTTGGAATAAAGGTCGAAGTCTTCAAGACGTCAGTGATTGAACGGTATACATCAGCACTCTTCGTATTTCCATGTACCAAGAGATAACTTTCTTTGTCTCTTTCTTATCTCCTTCCGAGTTCTTCTTGCAATGGTTCATACGAACAATTAAGTTCGTATATTGTGAGTTGGTGTATCTCTCCACTTCGCAAGTTTGAAATAAAAACCTTTTAGCTCTTCCAGCTTTGTCTTTTCTTGCAAAAACTATCCCCAATGGCTTTAAACAGATTTCACCGTCTTCGTAATTTTTCAACTCATTCTGCTTCTTCGAAGGTGCCATTGGTGCAGTTATGTCGAAGCCTTTGACAGTAGCAAGTTCAATATCTGTTTGAGCTAAGCACTCAAAATAATTCTCTAAAAATATTTTTATGTGCCTACACCCAAGACTGAAAACATCTGGTTCTGTTTCTTGAAGAAAAGAAAATGACTTATCTTTAAGCATCAAGGCAATGTTGATGAGATCATATGTGTTCATGTAACGCCCATACATCAGGGCTAGTCAATTTAGAGACGATAGGCGTCGAAAATGACTTTTTGATGGAAGATTATCTAGAAGGATTTATCTTAACCAAGTTTTAGTATATGTCACAAGGTTTCCGTGCATATAAAGAACGCCAAAATCCGAGTTATAACGAAGAAGTTATGACCTGTCGAAGTTTTGCGACAGAACCGGCACGACACAACGCAACGTAAAAAGTGAATTTACGTTAGAGCGGTATTTAGCCTTAGCAATCTAAACGAGGATCGAAGGTCTCGTTGTTGGTATCGAAGCGATAAAAAGTTAGGCGAGAACGGACGTCAAACGAATAAGTTATGAATTTATAACGAAGTTTTTCTGTCGCGGCCTATTAAAAAATAAATAATAAAAATAAAGTCGAAATTAGCCGACAGAGTCTAAACGAAAGTTGTAGAGCGTAGTCTCACCTTCGCGTGGATATAAAGAACGTCGAAAACGGAGTTTGTATGAAGAAGATATGAATTTCCGAATTTTATTAAATAATTTGTATTTATTTTTAATCTTTAATTCGGAAGCATTATCCGAAGGAGTCACCGGTCTGATCCGAGGTACGCCCCGCGTACTCCGAAGTGTCGACATTCGCAGCAAGTGGCTTCGGATGACGAACGCCATGACGCATTCGGACCAGTACGCCCCGCGTACTCCGAGGCTCCAGCCTCCTATAAATAGGATGCGAGGGCAGCCGAGTTCTTTTGCTATTTTCTCTCTTCTCTCTCCCGTTTTGCTTCGATTTGCGTGCCAAAAATACCCCGAAGCCCAGTATCATACTCGAGCCCCGAGGCAAGTCCCGAGATCCCGAAGATCCCGAGAAGTGCGGTTCCCGATCCGAAGCTCTGTCCGCGAGAAGTTCGATTTTTGTGGAAATCTTCCAGATCTGCTGAGGATTACTACTTTTGCAAGTCGTAGTGCTGTTCGATCATCTTCTGATCAAGTGAGTGTATACTACCTTTCACAAACACAATAATAATACAAGTATGGTTTGAGTGTATTAAGTATATTGCTGTTTATACGAGTGAGTGTGTAATTACTTTCTTCTAACACATAAATATTAAGTATTTTCTATAAAATACGTGCTATGTGTATGATATAAAGTTGTTTATATGTGTGGGTGTATAGTCCCTTTCATAAACACGGGTATAATACAAGTATTGTTTGGATGTATCACGTATATGTTTGGGAGGGTGTGTGGTTACGTTCTTCCAACACATAAATATGAAGTATTTGTTATAAAATACGTGCTATGTGTTTATATATTGTTGTTTATTTGAGATGAGTATGGAATGAATGTTTTATATAGTTTTTAAATGAGTTAAACTGTATATGTATTCCATATCTACAAATATGTTGGGTAGAACATGGGTAGATGAGATAGTTGGTATGTGATAAAATGATGATGTATGAAAGATGATTAAGAATGATATTGGTAGATGCACCAATTAGAGAATGTCATAATGCTAGCAGATGCGCTCAAGCATAGTATTGGTAGATGCACCAAATAGAAAGTGACATAATACTAGTAGATGCACTTAAGTATAGTATTGGGGTAGATGAAACTAAAAGAGCATGTCATAATGCTAGCAGATGAGCTTGAGAATAATATTGGTAGATGCACCAAGTAGTGAATGTCGTGATCTTGGTAGATGCATCAAATAGAGATTGTCATAACAATAGCAGATGCGCTTATAGGATAATCTTGGCAGATGCGCTTATAAGATAATGTCGGCAGATGCGCCTAAAAGAGAATGTCATAAACCTGGCAGTCGCGCCTCATAGTGTATGACGTAATCCTGGCAGAGGCACTTAAAGGATAATGTTGGCAGATGCGCCTTATGTAGCAATGGAAGTTTGTGTAAAATTCCTTAGGTCAATCCTTAGGAATGAAGGAATGACGAGTAGTTGAATTCCTAGGGTAAAATCCTAAGAAACATAATAGGGATGAGTAATTGAGTTGATTGTTTGATGGTTGAATATAATAATTGTATTATTGTGGGTTGAAAACCCTATATGCTCACCAGGCTCCCAAGCCTGACCCACTCAGTTTTCTTTGCATTACAGGTAATGGCACAAGAGTATAAGTTGGTGGACTTGACGAGAGATTTTGGATTATAGGCCAGTAGTTATAAATAACTGTTGTAAGGTCTATTTATTATTGTTTATCGTTTTGGTCTGTATCGGAACATGACATCCCGAGGTTTTATTATTTAATGAAAATACATTCTCTTTGAGAAACGTTTTGATAAATGGTTATCATATTTTATTTTGGGAACAAATTCCGCAACCGTTTTCTTTAAACGATCACTCTGATTTATAAAACAAAGCATAAACAAATCGGTCTTTTCTGGCCGAGAAATTGGGGATGTCACAGTTGGTATCAGAGCATTAGTTTAAGCGAACTAGGAATTTGAAGGATTTCTAGACTTAAACTTAGAATGCTAAGTGAAATTTTGAGATATGTGTCTGTGATGTTTTAGACACGAGCACTGGTTTATTTTAGGAAAGTTGCCTAAAATGCTTTATGTGCTAAATGTTATATGTTGCCATATATGATATTATTTGTTCGGATCTATGGTCTGTTGCCGACCGGATCTAGAAACCTTATGTGTGTAGGATTCTAAGTGTACGTCTACGATATTAGAACTAGCATGTAAACGTTTCGGAGTGATAAGGAAGATTTGAATATCTATCATGATATGGGATCTGATTTCACCTTATTCGGTGTGTAGATCAAAAATGGTGAGAACCAGAAGTGGAGTTGGAAATGCTGACGAAAACAGGAATCAACCACCAGTGATGGAACAAGTATCTGTCGTAGCAGCAGCACCTGAGCCAATAACCATGGCTGGTGTGCAAATGATGATTCAGACGATGTTGGATCGTCAGATGGATGAAACTAGACGGTTGCTTCAACAGAATCGCGAAGAACTGTCAATTCAAGTGGAAGGGCCTAAATTAAATGAAGGGCACTCGGAAGGTGGAAACTTCAGTGGGTCTGTTGGTCAAGCCAACCCACCGATAGTTAGGCAAGACAACCATGGTGGAAGGAATGATGGAATGGGATGTAAGTACAAGGACTTTCTAACTTGCAAACCATCAACCTTCAATGGAAAGGAGGATCCGATTGGAGTTATGGATTGGATTTCCGAAATGGAGTTAGCCTTCATGACTTGTGGCTGCAGAGGCAAGTTGCAAACTATCTATGCAGTACGTCAGTTCAGGGGTGGGGCTGTTCGTTGGTGGAACACTTTGGGGAAGATCCTAAGTCCTAATGAGCCACTGCAACTGACATCGGCAGAGTTCTTGGTGCAATTCAAGCGCAAGTTCTGCTCGGCTCAAAATCTATTGGAGTTGGAGAATAAGTTTCTGATATTGAAGAAAGGCAGCATGTTAGTGGATGAATACACTAATGCCTTCACAGACAAGATGGAGTTTGCTTTGCGCATCGTCCCAGACGAACTGACAAAAGTCGACCGGTACGCAAAGGGACTCCCTTGGGAGTATGCGGTGCCAGTGCGTCAGGCACCTACTCTAGAGGCAGCTATTTGGGCTGCCAAGTCTGTTGAGAATATGATCAAGGGGAGAACTGATAGTAAGGTTGAAGTTGGCGAGAAGAGAAAGTTAGAAGGAACTTCAGGTTCTAATGAGAAAAGAAAATCCTTGAAGTCTGGAGGAGGAGGGAGGGATGAGGCACGGTGGTGCGATAAGTGCAAGAAGAAGCACTCAGGAAAATGTGGCGTGGAAGTGACATGTTTCAAGTGTGGAAAGCATGGGCATTACGCCGATGAATGTATTTTCAACAAAAAGGTGTGTTACGAATGTAACGAAGAGGGGCACTTCAAGCAAGACTGCCCAAGGAAAAATCAAGCAGCAAGGCTAGAGGCGCCGCCAAAGCTAAAGGCAAGAGCATTTCAAATGATCCTTGACGAAGCAGATGGCAATGCAAGGAATCAGGAATAAGGATCTTATATCTAAAGATCAAGTTTTAAAGTAGCGATATGAAAAGTAACATGTGGTGTAGCCTATTAGAGGCATAGTATAGGGTGAACTTGAACTTTTGTAATCGTTTCAAGGAATTAATATAAACCCTATTTTTGCTAACTGATGTGTTGAATGATTGTCTGATTTTCTTGTATGGTGACTTGGTCGACTGCGGGACAATACTTGGGACGAGTACGAGTAGGTGTGAAAGGTAGTAGATGCATATACTACCGGAAGCACAGGACTCGCACTTGGATCAGGGAAAGTCACAAGGTTACCAAGAAGCTAGTGATTGATTCCATTTTATTCTGGTATGTCATTACCATTGTTTCGGTGATGACTAGTAAGATGGTTCTTGTTCCGACCCTAGTGGTCATGTTTAAATTTGAGTTCGACTACGAGGAGTATGTTACGTGGTCTAGAGGACCAAGTTAGATGTAACATCTGACTTAAGTCAGAAGGTTGAAGTTAATGCGATTGATAGTGTCGCGCTCGTTGTTAAAAGAAGTTTGCAGGTAGAAGTGCTACATGCTGAAATGTGATTATATCACATTAGAATATGAAGGAAGGTATATTCCATTCTGGAATTTAACATTATTAAAGACCGAGTCTAAGCGTCGCATCGTGCGATGAGAGGTCAATAGAGCACGACCCATCGGTTTGTTACAATAGACAAAGGAAAGTATTTATCCTGAGAAGAAGAAGGAGTCCATAATAACGACTTATTTGGTAACTCGAGGGTTACGATTGAAAGTACAACATAGTACGATAAGCAGATGCAAGATTGGGCATCGTCTGCGGTCAAGAAAGCCATAAAGTTAAATACTCTTTCTCGGAAACATAGAATTTACGGATATTACCTAGGATGAAGAGATAACGTGTGGAATCATTATGCAAGTCCTATTTCGTTAATGATTCCGGGACGTAATCATCCTAAGGGGGAGATAATTGTAACGCCCGTACATCAGGGCTAGTCAATTTAGAGACGATAGGCGTCGAAAATGACTTTTTGATGGAAGATTATCTAGAAGGATTTATCTTAACCAAGTTTTAGTATATGTCACAAGGTTTCCGTGCATATAAGGAACGCCAAAATCCGAGTTATAACGAAGAAGTTATGACCTGTCGAAGTTTCGCGACAGAACCGGCACGACACAGCGCAACGTAAAAAGTGAATTTACGTTAGAGAGGTATTTAGCCTTAGCAATCTAAACGAGGATCGAAGGTCTCGTTGTTGGTATCAAAGCGATAAAAAGTTAGGCGAGAACGGACGTCAAACGAAGAAGTTATGAATTTATAACGAAGTTTTTCTGTCGCGGCCTATTAAAAAATAAATAATAAAAATAAAGTCGAAATTCTCCGACGAGTCTAAACGAAAGTTGTAGAGCGTAATCTCACATTCGCGTGGATGTAAAGAACGTCGAAAACGGAGTTCGTATGAAGAAGATATGAATTTCTGAAGTTTATTAAATAATTTATATTTATTTTTAATCTTTAATTCGGAAGCATTATCTGAAGGAGTCACCGGTCTGATCCGAGGTACGCCCCGCGTACTCGTGTATGCCCCGCGTACTCCGAAGTGTCGACATTCGCAACAAGTGGCTTCGGATGACGAACGCCATGACGCATTCGGACCAGTACGTCCTGCGTACTCCGAGGCTCCAGCCTCCTATAAATAGGATGCGAGGGCAGCCGAGTTCTTTTGCTATTTTCTCTCTTCTCTCTCCCTTTTTGCATCGATTTGCGTGCCAGAAATACCCCGAAGCTCTGGTATCATACTCGAGCCCCGAGGCAAGTCCCGAGATCCCGAAGATCCCGAGAAGTGGGGTTCCCGAGCCGAAGCTCTGTCCGCGAGAAGTTCGATTTTTGTAGAGATCTTCCAGATCTGCTGAGATTACTACTTTTGCAAGTCGTAGTGCTGTCCGATCATCTTCTGATCAAGTGAGTGTATACTACCTTTCTCAAACACGATAATAATACAAGTATGGTTTGAGTGTATTAAGTGTATTGCTGTTTATACGAGTGAGTGTGTAGTTACTTTCTTCTAACACATAAATATTAAGTATTTTCTATAAAATACGTGCTATGTGTATAATATAAAGTTGTTTATATGTGTGGGTGTATAGTCCCTTTCATAAACACGGGTATAATATAAGTATTGTTTGGATATATCACGTATATGTTTGGGAGGGTGTGTGGTTATGTTCTTCCAACACATAAATATGAAGTATTTGTTATAAAATACGTGCTATGTGTTTATATATTGTTGTTTATTTGAGATGAGTATGGAATGAATGTTTTATATAGTTTTTAAATGAGTTAAACTGTATATGTATTCCATATCTACAAATATGTTGGGTAGAACATGGGTAGATGAGATAGTTGGTATGTGATAAAATGATGATGTATGAAAGATGATTAAGAATGATATTGGTAGATGCACCAATTAGAGAATGTCATAATGCTAGCAGATGCGCTCAAGCATAGTATTGGTAGATGCACCAAATAGAAAGTGACATAATACTAGTAGATGCACTTAAGTATAGTATTGGGGTAGATGAAACTAAAAGAGCATGTCATAATGCTAGCAGATGAGCTTGAGAATAATATTGGTAGATGCACCAAGTAGTGAATGTCGTGATCTTGGTAGATGCACCAAATAGAGATTGTCATAACAATAGCAGATGCGCTTATAGGATAATCTTGGCAGATGCGCTTATAAGATAATGTCGGCAGATGCGCCTAAAAGAGAATGTCATAAACCTGGCAGTCGCGCCTCATAGTGTATGACGTAATCCTGGCAGAGGCACTTAAAGGATAATGTTGGCAGATGCGTCGTATGTAGCATTGGAAGTTTGTGTAAAATTCCTTAGGTCAATCCTTAGGAATGAAGGAATGACGAGTAATTGAATTCCTAGGGTAAAATCCTAAGAAACATAATAGGGATGAGTAATTGAGTTGATTGTTTGATGGTTGAATATAATAATTGTATTATTGTGGGTTGAAAACCCTATATGCTCACCAGGCTCCCAAGCCTGACCCACTCAGTTTTCTTTGCATTACAGGTAATGGCACAAGAGTATAAGTTGGTGGACTTGACGAGAGATTTTGGATTATAGGCCAGTAGTTATAAATAACTGTTGTAAGGTCTATTTATTATTGTTTATGCTTTTGGTCTGTATCGGAACATGACATCCCGAGGTTTTATTATTTAATGAAAATACATTCTCTTTGAGAAACGTTTTGATAAATGGTTATCATATTTTATTTTGGGAACAAATTCCTCAACCGTTTTCTTTAAACGATCACTCTGATTTATAAAACAAAGCATAAACAAATCGGTCTTTTCTGGCCGTGAAAATGGGGATGTCACAGTTCCTCAAAGGAAAGTCTGCCACTGTAAATTCTTGTAACTTTCCACTTGCTCTTGCCACAGTGTACTTCAAATTTTGAAACTTCCCTTCGAAAATGACATCCCTTTTTATAGATATCACCTTCTTGATCTTCTCCAAAAACCATACTTCTTCTTGAGCCTTCGCTAATACAGCATGAAATCTTATCTTCATCTTCTTTCCCTCTTCAATTTCCATTGATTTTGTTTCAGCCTTGAACTGTGGCATAACGAACATCATTTCATTGAATGGAAAGTCAAGTTGACCAAAATCTGTGTTCGTCACCACAAAGCTCTTCTTCGGAACCTTTTCAAAAGAATACATGTGATCAAACATCACCCTGGATTCTATTGTTTCGTAATTGAAAACTTTCAAAGGATCACCCTTATCAACATTCGAACCATCCAAAGCTCTTTGTCTCATTATACTTTGAACATGCCTCATTCTTTCAACCTCAGCTGCCACCTCAGCTTTCTTCTCTTTATTTGACTTCTCAACCATAACTCCTTTTTCCCTTATCTTTAATATTTGACGGAGCCATATTCTTTGAAGAAGAGACATCACTCTGTTTCTCAATTACAATACCTTTTGATATAGGTTTTGAAATTGGAACTGTTGTAGTCACAGTCGAAATAACTGGAGCAGCTGAAACAACAGTTGGTTTTACTACCACTTTCGAAGGATACACTCTTCCAACTACCTTCGTATCTTCAGTTGTCTTTACTTGTTCTCTAGCCTTTGTATGACCAATCGTCTCTCCCCCTTGCACCCCTGTGACAGCAGGTGGGGCATCTGATACGTTTGGTAAAAGGCTTGAAATACGAAGTAATGGAGCTAAGTGTTTGTGTAGGATAACTTCGAAATGAGTAAATTTCTGAGAAAGAAATTCTTGAGAAACAATTGGAGAGATAGATTTCGAAGACAGGTCTTGGAGTTCTTTCAACAACCTGACTAACTCTCCAAAATTTTGTTCTTCTTTGGCAAAAAGAGAGGTCATTTGAGGATTCATCTGCTCGAACATTTTGACACATTGTACAACCGCATCACAAATAATGTCGATCTTCTGATGTGCTGATTCATAACCTTGTTGAATATTCTGAACCTCCTTCGTCATGTCTTCACGAAGTTCGCGAATTTGCATGTTAACATCTTCACGTACCTTCTTGACTTCTTGTACGAAGAGCACATGACGCTCCTTCGTAACAATCTTCAGATCCTTCACCTCCATCATAAAATCAGACCTCAGAGAATTGATTCGATTCTCTGTAGAAATATCATTTTGATCAATCTTCTCAGGAACTCTACTTTCTGAATCACGAATTAATCCTGATGCCTTCGAAATTACCCTGCCTTCCATTTCCTTCATTATTGAATCAATTTCCATGGTTGTAACTCCAGCACTGCCCACATCTGCTTGAGATTGCAAGATAGAATTCAATTTTGAATTCAAAATCTTGAACTGCTTCATGGTCATCAACATATGATCAGGAAAATCTTCTTCGGCTTTATCAAAATGAAGAGCTTCGAACGTTCCTCCAAAGCCTTCGTTATCAGTTTCATCATTAACAACCATGGTTTCATCAATAGGTGATGATGGATGGGGTGGATCAGTTGATTGAGTTGAGAATATTGTGGTAAATGGTTGATCCATAATTGATTGAAATGTTGGAGAATCAGTTGTTGATGTAACCTGGGGTAAAGAAGTTGGTTCAATAAGCTTCACATCATCAGGCGTTGAAATACCAGTAGGCTGACTGATATCTACTGCTTTTGGAATTTCATCCTTGGGTGTCTCAGGAACTTGCTCTACCTCTTCGATTCTTTGGTTTTTCTTCAAATATTTTGCAAGATCTTCAGCCCTTCGTTTCTTAGACAATGGAGATACCGGAGCTGGAATTTCCCTAACTGTGACCCCTTGATGTGTGACTTGTGTTTTCTTCACCAGCTGAGACTTTCTCTTGATTTTGATACGTCGAAAAACACCCGTCTTCGAAGGAATCGTTTCTTTTGATGGAGACGCTTCGATTATTGGTGTATCAACCACTGAGGTTAAAATTAGAGACACCTCTTCGACAGTACCAGATGTAGCTATTGGCATTTGGTTCTTTGTTTCTGCCTTCACCCCTTTTTCCGAAGACCCACCCTCTCTCTTCTTCGATTTCTTAGACTTCTTCTTCTCTTCGTGCTGTAACATACCAGTAACGACAGTTGTGTCAATAGATTGCAAATATGACACCAAAACATCATTCGTCAGATCCACCTTCTTAAGCATTGCATCCGGAATGCGAGCTATTATTGTAAAGATAGTCGGATCATCATGCACCTCCTTCGGACTACCATACATGTGAAATACCGCTTTTTCTTCGTATTCCGGAACTTCGGTTTTCTCCTTCTGATAAACATATTGTACTATCAGACTCCAATAACGAGCACAAGAAATCCCCTGCTTGGCACTCGTCTTCGAAATGCTAGTTAAAAACTCTGTCCACATTTGTTTAGAGTAATCTACTTGCAGATCGTAATACAATTCAGCTACCATTGCATACACCTCCATCCTTCCTTTATCAAGACCCACAGTTCGTCCAGTAAGACATCGAAGGAAAATGCCAAACAAAAAATTCCATACCGTAGGTAACCCAAACTTCTTGAAATCACTGATACGCGTCAAAGGTGGTTGATGGCCCATTTCGTTGAACATGAACACAACTTGAGAAGAAGAAAGTTCATCATAAGGACCAGAATTTGGAATTCCCAAAATCTTGCAAAACAAACGCTTGGATACCCTAATTCTCGTATCATTCACCATAGTGAACTCCACACAACCTGTCTCCTTGTTGTATGATGCAGTAGAACCCGCCTTTGATAGCCAAGACATTGGAGCAGCAAAAGAATCAAACATTGCTTTAGAAAGAACTGAATTCTGTAAAGCAACCACAAGCATTTGGAGTTCCTCCGGATACTTTGACAAATCCAATTCTACTTGGTAGTTTGAACCTTGGATTTTCAGAATCGGAATGCTAACAACTTCGTCTGTGGTTGGTGATGATGTAGTCGCCATTGTTGATGAGAAGAGCAAAGACCGTTTGAAGAAGATGAGTTGCAAAGAGAATTTTGTGTTACAGAAGGTTTGATCGCATAAAGTGTTATTGACTTATGATTTCCCCTTTTATATGTAACCCTAGAATTTTGAATTTGAAGCGGGATACAATAAATGCTTGCTGACTTGGCACCTTGAAATACGGACTGTACTCATCAAAAAGTAACAAACGTAACTGTCAACACGTCTTACACGCTTATCATACACCATGCGTCACCAAGAGACAAGACTGTTTGGTATTCCTTAAGAGAATTGTAACCGTCGGATGCCTTCGAAATAGAGGTTAGGCTCTTTCACTTTGAGGTTTAGAAAGAGAAGTCATATGCCAAAATTTCGAAATCATCAGTTTAAGTTGGTTTTACTCAAACCTCAAGGATTTCGTGTGTGCTGTGTTCCAAAAGAAATTAGTTGAGAAACAAAGAAATTTTTTTTTGAAAACTTGTGATGTCAAAAATTTATTTTGACACAAAAACAGTTTAATCCCAGGCAAAGATATCTTCGAAAATTATCAAGAGAGATAATTGACAGCTTGCTAGGTTTCACGTGAATTACAATCGATAACTTGTAGAGAAGTTTCGAAGGGTTTCTTTTATAGGACAAATGGGTGGCTTCGAAAATTTCGTTACATATCAACCTTAACATAAGGTGATAAATTGTAAACAAAATTAGTTGTATAACCAATGTAGTCAGTGACAACTTGGTTGCGAATGATATTCAAAGTAACTAGAATTTTGAAAATATACTCACACAGAAATCATATTCATAAAAAAAAATTTATGCTGGATCTTGTTGGGAACAAACATCATAGTTTTCGAATGTTTGATTAAGATCACTCAAAAGAAATGAATATGATTTTGAGTATAAAAGGTACTGAAACAAATGTTTCGTAATTTCTGGAACATGGTTCCCCATCAATTCCTTAAGGTTTAGGATTTTTGGGTTTCACTTCCATCACGAACTCATGATGTTAGATCACAAACACAGACTTGTGATTTGTCTAGGTTTTGATTGTTTTGATCAAAGACCTCAAGGACAAATCGCTTCGAAAATTTGGAATGTAAGAATTGTTTGGTATAAAAAGATTGGATAAGAATCGAAGTGTACCTCTGTTATAATGGACAAAACAGAAAACTCTTAACTCATTTGAGAAGAGTAAGGTAGCTCTTGGTGATTTATGCAAATACAAGCCTTGTTGGGAAGAAATTTTCATGAGATAATTTCATCAAGGCTTTCATTTCCCATACATAGAATCATACTAGGCTTGAGAAAACATGCAGCAGCATGCTTCTAGGGACATCCTAACTAATCCAAAGTGTATCGAGATCATACCTTTCCATACAAAACAGACACATGAATCCTTCGTATTTGAAACTTGACAAAACTCACAATACACATGTTAAAACCGAAGAGAACAAAAAAATATTTTTGGTATTTTTGAATTTTTCAAAAAAAATTAAAAACAAACCAAAACAAAATCTTTTTGGATTTTTAATTTTTCAATAAAAGAAAATATTTTTGATTTTTCATGTTTTTCACAAGAAAAATAAACAAACTAAAATTCTAACCTTAGTTGAAATGTGTACAAATACGAAGCATTCGAACCGTTGACTTGAACAATAATCTCTGATTACGTACTTCAACAAGAAATAAAGCTTCCGAATACGAAGCATTCGAAGCGTTGACCATGAACAGTAACCTCTGAACACTTAAGCACCCTGTCCGTCATTGTACCAAATCATTCAGACCCATCACTCTTCACTTTTATCATATGTGATTGAATTTCCATTAATCATACCCAATCCTTCTATGATACGAATAAATGATTTTTCATCCAATGCCTTTGTAAAAATATCTGCCAATTGTTCCGTTGTTTTTACAAAATGAACTTCGATATTCCCTTCTTCAACATGATCTTTGATGAAATGATATCTAAGAGCAATGTGCTTAGTCTTCGAATGCTGCACAGGATTATGACAAATTCTTATTGCACTTTGTGAATCACAATATAAAGGAATCTTTTTCATATTAATTGCATAATCTCGTAATTGACTTTAAATCCAAATTATTTGTGATGTACACGTAGCTGCAGCAACATATTCAGCTTCAGCTGTAGATATCGAAACACATGTTTGCTTCTTCGATTGCCAACTGACCAATTTTCCATCTAATAATTGACACCCACCAGTTGTGCTTTTACGATCAAGACTGCATCCTCCAAGATCCACATCCGAATAAGCTTGTACAAAGAACCCTATTTTCGAAGGATACCACAAACCTAACGAAGTAGTGCCTTTCAAATATCGAAAAATATTCTTCACTGCTGTTAGATGTGGTTCACGTGGATTCGATTGATACTTTGCACAATTACAAACAGAAAACATAATATCAGGTCTACTTGCAGTTAAATACAATAAAGACCCAATCATGCTTTGATACAGATTGATATCAACAGCAGATTTATCTAACGAAGGAGTTAGCTTTATGCCCGTTGCCATTGGTATTCGTAACCTTGTGCTATTCGTCATTCCAAACTTTTCTAACAAATTCTTCGTATATTTCTCCTGATTAAAGAAAATGCCTTCCCTGGTTTGACGAATATTCAAACCCAAAAAGTTATTAATTTTGCCCATCATACTCATTTCAAATTTGCTTTTCATCAAGTCTTCGAATTCTTTAGATAAAGCAGGGTCAATTGAGCCAAAAATTATATCATCAACATAAATTTGAACAAGCATCAGATGATTTCCAATTTTCTTTCGAAATAAAGTGGGATCAACTGATCCTTGTTTAAATTTAGATTGTTTCAAAAATGATGTTAAAGTTGCATACCATGCTCTTGGTGCTTGTTTTAACCCATATATTGCTTTATCTAAAATATAAACATGATCAGGATGTTCTGTATTTATAAAACCTGGTGGTTGTTCAACATATACCGTTTCTTCGAGTTCTTCGTTTAAGAATGCAGATTTTACATCCATTTGATAGACATCGAAATCTTTATGAGCTGCAAAAGCCAGAAAAATATGAACAGCCTCGTGTCTTGCAACAGGGGCAAATGTTTCTTCGTAATCAATTCCTTCTTGTTGAGAATATCCTTTAACAACAAGTCTAGCCTTATTTCGAATAATGTTTCCATCTTTTTCAGTTTTGTTTTTATAAATCCATTTGAGTCCAACAATTGACACATCAACAGGTTTTGGAATTAATCTCCAAACCTTGTTTCTTTCGAATTCAGACAATTCAGCTTGCATAGCAACAACCCAATCAGAGTGTTCCATTGCAACCTTAACTGTCTTTGGTTCGATTTTGGAAATAAAAACATTAAACATGCATAACTCTTTTGATGATTATTCAATACCTCATTTCGTGCATGAAGTTGTGCCCTTGTCATTATACCTGCTTGTGGATCGCCAAGAATTTGGTCTTTTGGATGATTTCTTGTCCATTTATCCAATGGTGGATAATTAGGATCAAAATCCAAAGGTGCATCTTCGAACATAACATCTGTTTCTGATCCATTTATGGAAATTGAATCCTCAGCATCATCAAAATGTTCTTCTTCAAGAATTGGATCCTCCTCAAGTATGGGCTCCCCCTCGATGATTGACTCCGTTTCGATGTTTTGCTCTGGTTCAATGATCGACTCTTCTCCAATAATTGACTCCCCCTCAACATTAACATTTGTTGACATGTTATCACTATCACAATAACGCTCCCCCTCAACAAAACTATTTGAATCCAAGTGCCCCCCCCCCCCCTCCACTGGATCATCAGATTGTTCATTTGTGTTTAGATTCAAAATCGAAATTGAATCATTGACATGCTTCGAATTTTCTGATGTTTGATTATCGGGTGCATTTCTTTTTGCATCAATTGCTTGATCTGAAATACCAAAAATCGATTCATAATTAACATCATCCATTTCAATTGAATCATCTATATTTGAAGAATTTTGCAAAATAGGATAATTTGCAAATTGATGATTAGACTTTTTAATGTAATGATCATCAAATGTCAAATTAAAAGTTTCTTCCACTTTGCGAGTTCGCTTATTTAACACTCTATAAGCAACAGAATTGTGTGAATATCCCAAGAAAATTCCTTCATCAGCTTCTGTTTGAAACTTCGAAAGATTATCCTTAAGATTCATTATGAAACACCTACATCCAAAAACATGAAAAAATTTGACATTAGGTTTTCGATTATTGATTATTTCATTAGGAGTAACATTAAACCGTTTATGAATGAATGATCGATTTTGAGTAAAACAAGCAGTTGAAACAACTTCAGCCCAAAGATATTGAGGTATATTCGAATAAGCCAACATTGTTCTTGCAGCTTCGCATAATGATCGATTTCTTCTCTCAACTACACCATTTTGTTGTGGTGTATAAGGAGATGAAAAATTATGTGAAATTCCTTTCTCCACCAGAAATGAATCAAAAAGACAATTTTTGAATTCAGTTCCATGATCACTTTTAATTTTTCGAGCTGACTTCTTCAATGAAACCTCCATTTTCTTGATAAAATCAATCATCATTTGTGAAACTTCGGATTTTAACCTGAGAAAATAAACCCACGTAAATCTTGAAAAATCATCTACAATTACTAAAATGTACCTTTTCTTGTTAAGAGTAGCAACTGTTGAAGGACCACATAAATCAAAATGCAAGAGTTCGAGGGGTTCAACAATCTTCGAATCTATTGTGATAGGATCACCTTGTTTGTGTTGTTTTCCTACTTCACAAGCTGCACACAAACTATCATTATCATATTTAAGAATGGGTAAACCTCTTACCAGATCTTGTCCGACAAGTTTGTTGATGTTTCGAAAATTGAGATGTGATAATCTCCTGTGCCATAACCAGCTAACATCGGCAGCAACCTTCGAAAGTAAACACACAGCAGGTTTGCCTACAATAGGAACAATATCCAATGTAAACATATCACCTTTTCGTTTTGAATTAAGTAAAACTTCCTTTGTCTTAACATTCGAAATGACACTGCCTTCTTCATTAAAAAGAACTTGATTTCCAGTGCCCACAACAATTTGTGAAACACTTATCAAATTGTGTTGTAAACCTTCAACAAATGCAACTCGGTTGACGGTGAAATTTCCATTCGTTATCTTTCCATAACCCTTGACTTTGCATTTGTGATTATTGCCAAACTTAACCACTCCTCCATTTTCTAGGCTTCGAAAATCACGCAAGTTTTCCTTCTTCCCAGTCATGTGACGTGAGCAACCACTATCAATATACCACTTGTCATCATATTGCTCGTCACAAAGTACCTGCGATTATTGAAAAAATTTAGGTACCCAAGCCTTGTTGGGTCCATTCATATTAGGTTTGTTTTTCAATTGTAAAGTACAACCATTAACCCAATCACAAACTTTTGTTTTGAAACTGTCAATAAATTTAACATTTTCATTCGAAGGGTCAGATATATGAGTTTTTATTATTTTCAAATTTTCACTAATTATACCCTTCGCATCTTGAGTTTGTGATGTTTCACTTTTTGCTTTTGTGACCGGCTGCCAAACTTTAACTGAAATATTTGATTCTTTGGATGACGAACTACCATTTGTTGAAGAATTAGCATACTTGTCATACGCCTCATGTATCTGTTCTTTCGAAAACTTACTTGATTGATATATTTTTCCTTTTCCTTCCAACCAATGATCAATATTTCTTTTCGTTGTTATTCCCTTCGCATATGAGACTTTGTCAGCTTGTTTCTTCAACGGATTATAACATTTTGCTGAACTTGGAACATAATCCACTTTTGGTTTTGAAATATATGATTCATGATAAGATGTATTGATTTGTGATTTTGAAATCTGTGTTCCAACCTTTTTCTGAAAAAAATTTCTTGGTAGTGTTGTTTTTGTTCCATTTGAAACTTTTGTTTTAATATTTGAAAATGAATCATTTTTCTTTTCAAAACTTTGAGACTTTGATTTTTCTCTAAAAACTTTTCTTCTTCTTGAAAAATTTGTTGATATCATATTTAATGATTCAATAGTTTGCCAAAAAATTGTTTTTCTCGCTTGACGTTTCGAAATATTATTTTCCTTTGAAAAATTTTCAACTTGAGCTTTAAATTCTTTTGAATTTAATTTTATTGCTTTGTTGACTGTTTTAACATTTGTTTTAACACCTTCGTGCTTTGTAAACACATTTTCAGTTGGGTTAACTTTCTTCTTTTCAACTTTTGACTTTTCAACCCATACTCTTTTTGGTTTTTGATGTTGAAATTTATATGAATTCTTTGTAAGATTGTTTTCAACTGTGCTTTGATTCGAAAATAAACCTTCATTTGAAGTTTGCATATTGTCTTCCTCAACCATCTTTTTGAATTCATGCTTTATATTTTCAACATTACCTGTTGTTACAAAGACTTGATTTGTGAACACAATATCATCAGTGCATTTGAAGATTGGATAAACAACAATATTCGATTCAAGATAATGAGCACCTTTTTCACTAAGAATTTTCTCAAATTCTTGTGTATCCAAATAAACTTGATCAACCACCACTCGAGGAATTTCAATTTCTTTCGACCTTTGAATTGGCTTCGAATTTGTGTTTTCTTCCTCATTATCACTATCATCGGTTTGACTATCATGTATTTCCACAAACTCCATATCACAAACTTTCGAAGTTGAGGGTTCATGTGACATCCCCAAAATCTCGGCCAGAAAAGACCGATTTCATTTATGCTTTTAAAATAATTTCAGAGTAAATCCTTTTGATTTGAAAGAGTTGCGAAATTTGTTCCCAAAAACAAAACATGATAAAACAATGTTTACCAAAGCATTTCATAAAAGAAATATATTTTTCATTATATAATCAAAACTCGGGGTGTCATGTTCCGATACAGACCAATAAGCATAAACGATAACATTACAAGTCATTCAACAAATATATACATATACAGACTTGTAAACAAAACGACTGATGGTTCATCCATATTATGCCCTCGCGCCACTTCCTGTAATACAAATAAAACTGAGTGGGTCAGGCTTGGGAGCCTGGTGAGCATATAGGGTTTTCAACCCACAATAAATAATCATATTTAATTTTCACCAACCAACAATAACCCAATTACCCATTCACGTTATTCTCACTTTATGTCCCTAAGACAACTAACATAAGGGACCTAGTCTAAGAATATTTCATCGGGGCGACAACACATGCTTCGGGGGTACCTCAGCAATATAAGTCAAATAAGGCAACCATGAGGGGGATGGAGTACAGCGAATGAACACCCAAGTTCATTAACACCTACAGGTGGCGAACCTGCTAATGTTTCCACAAGACTGTCTAGAATAGCCCGTGGTCGTCATCTAAACTTCGCTAGATGCCTAAATCAAACAACAACGAGGCCTCTCATCTGTTTATTACACACCAACTATCTACCCATGTTCTACCCAACATATTAGTAGATAAAAATATATATTTTTATACATAGATAAAAACCTGTATAGCATGCTTTGATCAACACATATTTCACATAACAAATGAGGCACACACACACATAACACATATTTCATAGAGAATAACTCAGATCTATGAGATAGAAGAGAGTGAATATACATTCACACATATAACAACAAAATATATACACATAGCACGTATTTTATATAAAATACTTTATAATAATGTGTTGGAAGAAGGTAAATACACACTCACTTGATCAGAAGATGATCGGACAGCACTACGACTTGCAGAAGTAGTAATCCTCAGCAGATCTGGAAGATCTTCACAAAAATCGAACTTCTCGCGGACAGAGCTTCGGCTCGGGAACCGCACTTCTCGGGATCTTCGGGATCTCGGGACTTGTCTCGGGGCTCGAGTATGATACCGGGGCTTCGGGGTATTTCTGGCACGCAAAACGATGCAAAACGGGAGAGAGAAGAGAGAAAATGAACAAAAGAATCGGCTGCCTTCGGATCCTATTTATAGGAGGCTGGAGCCTCGGAGTACGCGGGGCGTACTGCGTTACGCGGGGCGTACTGCCCGAAACGTCATTGCTTACGTATCCGAAGCCACTTGATGCGAGTGTCGACATCTTCGGTGTACGCGGGGGGTACTTCGGATCGGATTGCTGACTCCTCTTCGGATAATGCCTCCGAATTAAAGATTTAATTTAAATACAAAATATTTAATAAACTTCGGAAATTCATATCTTCTTCATACGAACTCCGTTTTCGACGTTCTTTATATCCACGCGAAGGTGAGACTACGCTCTACAACTTTCGTTTAGACTCCGTCGGCTAATTTTGAATTTATTTTTATTATTTATTTTTAATAGGCCGCGACAGAAAAACTTCGTTATAAATTCATAACTTCTTCGTTTGACGTCCGTTATCGCCTAACTTTTTATCGCTTCGATACCAACAACGAGACCTTCGATCCTCGTTTAGATTTCTTCGGCTAAAAATTGCTCGATCTTAAATCGAGTATTTCGGGCTGCACACCGCTAAGCCGAAACTTCGATAAATCATAACTTCCTCATACGAAGTCAGATTTGGGCGTTCTATATATATTCGGAAACCTCGTTTCAACTACTACAACATTATTCAAAGATATTAAGTTTATTTTACACTTAAATTTTGACGCTTATTTTTATTCTTAATTAATCAAACCACATAATTAAGCAATTAAGCACAAAACACACAATACTTAAATAATACAATCTTTATTATTTCAAAACGGGTTACAGAGGTTAACCTAGACTATTACATTGTTAAAAATGGCAAGCCCGGAAACACAGGCGTTACAATTCTCTCCACCTTAGAATGATTCCGTCCCCGGAATCACACATCAACAAACAAATGCGGATAGCGACTCAACATGTCACTCTCCGTCTCCCAGGTGAGATTCGGCCCATTCGTGTGTTTCCATCGGACAAGCACTAACCCAACCATTTTGCCTCTGGTTCTTCAATCAACCTTTTGTTCTCATCAATTCTCAATTCAGAAATTGGAATTATATCAGGAACTTCTCCAGTGAACTTCCTCAAATAACACACATGAAAAATGTTGTGAATTCCATTCAGTTCTTCGGGTAATTCGAGCTCGTAAGCTTGGTTCCCAATCCTCTGAAGAACTTTAAACGGTCCAATAAACCTTGGACTCAACTTTCCCCTTTTTCCAAATCTTATAAGTCCCTTCCACGGTGAGACTTTAAGCAAAGCCGAATCTCCAATTTCAAAAGTCATCGGTCTTCGCTTCTTGTAAGCATAGCTCTTTTGACGATCTTGAGCTGCTAACATTCTTTCCCTAATTATTTTCAACTTTTCAGCAGTTTGAGGAACCATCTCCGGTCCCATAAACTGCTTTTCCCCAGCCTCAAGCCAACAAGACGGCATACGACACTTCTGTCCATACAAAGCTTGATAAGGTGCCATCGTAATGCTCGAGTGGAAACTATTATTATAGGAAAATTCTACCAAAGGTAAATGTTCATCCCAATTACCTAGGAATTCCAAGGTACATGCTCTCAGCATATCTTCAAGTGTTTGTATCGTTCTTTCACTCTGACCATCAGTCTGCGGATGGTAAGTTGTACTTAAACATAACTTGGTACCCATTTCCTCTTGTAGACTTTTCCAAAACCTTGAGGTGAAACGGCTATCACGATCCGATACAATCGTTAACGGAACACCGTGAAGCCTCACAATTTCCTTCACGTAAGAATTCGCAAGCTTTTCCATAGACCATTTCTCCTTGGCTGCTATGAAATGCGCACTCTTAGTGAATCGATCAACGACCACCCAAATCATGTCGTGACCATTCTTTGTTCTGGGCAGTTTAGTGACAAAGTCCATAGCAATGTCTTCCCACTTACCCATAGGCACAGGCAATGGTTCTAAACTCCCGTAAGGTTTCTGATGTTGTGTCTTGACTCTCGCACAAGTCACACACTCAGCCACATACTTTGCAACATCAAGCTTCATCGTCGGCCACCAGTAGTAGGGTTTCAGGTCCCTATACATTTTAGTGCTACCAGGATGAATTGAGTACATGGTTTTGTGAGCTTCTTCCATCAGAAGATCCCTAATTCCTCCTGACTTAGGTACCTAAATACGATCTTGGAATACCTTCAGTCCATGACCGTTTGTACCAAACACCAACGTTTTAGCCAAACGTTCCTCCTTTCGGTCATTTTTCTCAAAAGCTTCCTCTTGAGCTTTCTTTATACTTTCCACAATGGTCGAGACAACTTGAATTCTCAACGCTCTTGGCCTTCTCCTTTCAAGATTGACTTTCCGACTGAGAGCATCAACAACAACATTAGCTTTACCGGGGTGGTAAAGTATCTCGCAGTCGTAGTCTTTAAGTAATTCTAGCCAGCGTCGTTGCCTCATATTCAATTCCTTCTGATTAAAGAGATATTGGAGACTCTTATGATCAGTAAAAAGTTTGCACTTCGTGCCATAGAGGTAATGCCTCCATAATTTCAGAGCGAAAACTACCGCTGCCAACTCCAAATCATGAGTCGGGTAATTCTTTTCATGCTCTTTCAGTTGTCGAGACGCATATGCTATCACCTTTTCTCTTTGGGTCAAAACACAACCCAATCCAACCCTAGACGCATCGCTATAAACAACGAAGTCTTCAACTCCATCGGGTAGAGAAAGTATCGGTGCCTCGCATAGCTTCTTCTTTAGCTTCTCGAATGCTTCTTTATGCTTATCACTCCAAGCATAAGTAGCTCCTTTGTGGGTCAAAGCTGTCAATGGAGTAGCAATCGAAGAAAAGCCTTGGATAAACCTGCGGTAATATCCGGCTAATCCTAAAAAGCTTCGAATCTCCGTCGGACTTTTCGGTTGTTCCCACTTCATCACAACTTCGATCTTCGCTGGATCAACCATTATCCCTTCTTGGTTGACCACGTGACCCAAGAATTGGACTTCACGAATCCAAAAATCACATTTGGAGAACTTTGCATACAGTTTCTCCTTCTTCAAAACTTCTAACACTTCTCCCAAGTGTCTGCCATGTTCCTCCTGGCTTTTCGCGTAAATCAGAATGTCGTCTATGAACACTATCACAGATTTATCAAGGAAAGGATTACAAACCCTATTCATTAAATCCATTAATGTTGCCGGAGCATTGGTTAGTCCAAACGACATAACCAAGAACTCGTAGTGTCCATATCTAGTTCTGAATGCAGTCTTCTCAATATCTTGCTCTCTTACTTTTAGCTGATGATATCCTGACCTTAGATCGATCTTCGAGAAATAGCTCGAACCTTGCAATTGATCAAATAGGTCATCAATCCTCGGCAACGGATATCTATTCTTTATTGTTGCCTTGTTTAGCTCTCTGTAATCGATGCACATTCTCATACTTCCATCTTTCTTCTTCACAAATAACACCGGAGCTCCCCAGGGCGATGAACTAGGTCTAATGAAACCTTTGTCCAATAACTCCTGAAGTTGCATCATCAGCTCCTTCATCTCCGTCGGTGCTAATCGATAAGGTGCTTTTGCTATTGGCATGGTTGCTGGTAGCAAGTCTATTCTGAACTCCACTTGTCTATCAGGTGGTAATCCAGGAAGATCTTCGGGAAATACTTCCGGATAATCACACACCACTGGAATACTCTGCATCACCTTCTTTTCCTTCTTAGCATCGATCACGAATGCTAAATATGATGTGCATCCCTTGGTCAAACACTTTCTGGCTTTCATTAGAGAAATGATTCCAGAATTTACTCTGCGTTTGTCCCCATACACCATAAATGAATCCTTCCCAGGCAGGTTTACTTTAACTATCTTCTTCTTGCACAAAATTTCGGCATCATTGGCGCTAAGCCAATCCATTCCCAACACGATGTCGAAACCATTTAGTTCGATAGGCAATAATTCCTCGTGAAACTTATTCCCATTCAGATCAATTAAGATGTTTTTCATACAATGCCTAACAGGTACAAACTTGCCACTAGCTACTTCGACTAATAAAGCATCATCTAGTCTATCAATAGGCAAAGCTAGCTTTCTACCAAACTCATGCGAAATAAAGGAGTAGTTGGCTCCAGAATCAAACAAAATTTGAGCAGGTAATTCGTTGACAAGAAAGGTACCTGAAGCGACATCAGCTTCATCTTTCGCAGCTTCGAGTGTCATCTGGAAGGCTCTCGCCTTCGGCTTTGGTGGAATGTTGGGCCTATCTGCCTCCTTCGTCTTCGGACAGTCTTTCAAAATATGCCCCTCTTCATTACAACCAAAACACATCCTTTTGTTGTTCGGACATTCATTGGCAAAATGTCCAACCTTTCCACACTTGTAGCAGGTTACATCCTCGCTACATTCCCAAAGTGCTTTTTCTTACACTTATCACACCACTTCGCTTCGCCTCCTTTTCCTCCAAACTTTTTCGAATCAGATTTCGAAAATTTGCTTTTCTTACCGGAACCAGATGTTCCCTCAAACTTTCTTTTCTCACCAACCTCAACCTTGTCAGTGGTTCTTCCCTTTATCATGTTCTCAACAGACTTGGCAGCCCAGATAGCTGCCTCTAGAGTAAGTGCCTGACGTACTGGCACCTCGTACTCCCATGGGAGTCCCTTCGCATACCGGTCCACCTTTGTCAGCTCATCTGGAACAATACGCAAGGCAAACTCCATCTTATCGGTGAAGTTATTGGTGTATTCATCAACTGACATGCTGACTTTCGTCAATGTCAGGAACTTGTTCTCCAACTCCAACAAATTTTGAGCCGAACAGAACTTGCGCTTGAACTGCGCCAAGAATTCTGCCCATGACAATTGCAGTAGCTCATTAGGGCTTAAGGTCTTCGCTAGAGTGTTCCACCAACGAACGGCTCCACCTCGGAACTGACGCACGACATAGATAGTCTGCAACTTACCTCTGCAGCCACAAGTCATAAAGGCCAATTCCATTTCGGAGATCCAATCCATAACCCCAATCGGATCCTCCTTTCCATTGAAGGTCGATGGTTTTCAAGTTAGAAAGTCCTTGTACGTGCATCCCATTCCATCATTCCTTCCATCATGGTTATCTTGCCTAACTATCGGTGGGTTGGCTTGACCAATAGACCCACTGAAGTTTCCACCTTCCGAGTGCCCTTCATTTAATTCAGGCTCCTCCACACGAATTGACAGTTCTTCACGATTCTGTTGAAGTAACCGACGAGTTTCATCCATCTGACGATCCAACATCGTCTGAATCATCATTTGCACACCAGCCATGGTTATTGGCTCAGGTGCTGCTGCTACGACAGGTAATTGCTCAATCACTGGTGGTTGATTCATGTTTTCATCAGCATTTCCAACTCCACTTCTGGTTCTCACCATTTTGATCTACACACCGAATAAGGTGAAATTAGATCCTCAATCATGATAGATATTCAAATCTTCCTTACCACTCCGAAACGTTTACATGCTAGTTCTAATATCGTAGACGTACGCTTAGAATCCTACACACATAAGGTTTCTAGATCCGGTCGGCAACAGACCTTAGATCCGAACAAATAATATCATATATGGCAACATATAACATTTAGCACATAAAAGCATTTTAGGCAACTTTCCTAAAATAAACCAGTGCCCGTGTCTAAAACATAACAGACACACATTTCAAAACTTCACTTAGCATTCTAAGTTTAAGTCTAGAAATCCTACAAATTCCTAGTTCGCTTAAACTAATGCTCTGATACCAACTGTGACATCCCCAGAATCTCGGCCAGAAAAGACCAATTTCATTTATGCTTTTAAAATAATTTCAGAGTAAATCCTTTTGATTTGAAAGAGTTGCGGAATTTGTTCCCAAAAACAAAACATGATAAAACAATGTTTACCAAAGCATTTCATAAAAGAAATATATTTTTCATTATATAATCAAAACTCGGAGTGTCATGTTCCGATACAGACCAATAAGCATAAACGATAACATTACAAGTCATTCAACAAATATATACATATACAGACTTGTAAACAAAACGACTGATGGTTCATCCATCTTATGCCCTCGCGCCACTTCCTGTAATACAAATAAAACTGAGTGGGTCAGGCTTGGGAGCCTGGTGAGCATATAGGGTTTTCAACCCACAATAAATAATCATATTTAATTTTCACCAACCAACAATAACCCAATTACCCATTCCCGTTATTCTCACTTTATGTCCCTAAGACAACTAACATAAGGGACCTAGTCTAAGAATATTTCATCGGGGCGACAACACATGCTTCGGGGGTACCTCAACAATATAAGTCAAATAAGGCAACCATGAGGGGGATGGAGTACAGCGAATGAACACCCAAGTTCATTAACACCTACAGGTGGCGAACCTGCTAATGTTCCACAAGACTGTCTAGAATAGCCCGTGGTCGTCATCTAAACTCCGCTAGATGACTAAATCAAACAATAACGAGGCCTCTCATCTGTTTATTACACACCAACTATCTACCCATGTTCTACCCAACATATTAGTAGATAAAAATATACATTTTTATACATAGATAAAAACCTGTATAGCATGCTTTGATCAACACATATTTCACATAACAAATGAGGCACACACACACATAACACATATTTCATAGAGCATAACTCAGATCTATGAGATAGAAGAGAGTGAATATACATTCACACATATAACAACAAAATATATACACATAACACGTATTTTATATAAAATACTTTATAATAATGTGTTGGAAGAAGGTAACTACACACTCACTTGATCAGAAGATGATCGGACAGCACTACGACTTGCAGAAGTAGTAGTCCTCAGCAGATCTGGAAGATCTTCACAAAAATCGAACTTCTCGCGGACAGAGCTTCGGCTCGGGAACCGCACTTCTCGGGATCTTAGGGATCTCGGGACTTGCATCGGGGCTCGAGTATGATACCGGGGCTTCGGGGTATTTTTGGCACGCAAAACGATGCAAAACGGGAGAGAGAAGAGAGAAAATGAACAAAAGAATCGGCTGCCTTCAGATCCTATTTATAGGAGGCTGGAGCCTCGGAGTACGCGGGGCGTACTACCCGAAACGTCATTGCTTACGTATCCGAAGCCACTTGCTGCGAGTGTCGACATCTTCGGTGTACGGGGGGCGTACACGAGTACGCGGGGCGTACTTCGGATCGGATTGCTGACTCCTCTTCGGATAATGCCTCCGAATTAAAGATTTAATTTAAATACAAAATATTTAATATACTTCAGAAATTCATATCTTCTTCATACGAACTCCGTTTTCAACGTTCTTTATATCCACGCGAAGGTGAGACTATGCTCTACAACTTTTGTTTAGACTCCGTCGGCTAATTTTGATTTATTTTTATTATTTATTTTTAATAGGCCGCGACAGAAAAACTTCGTTATAAATTCATAACTTCTTCGTTTGACGTCCGTTCTCGCCTAACTTTTTATCGCTTCGATACCAACAACGAGACCTTCGATCCTCGTTTAGATTACTTCGGCTAAAAACTGCTCGATCTAAAATCGAGTATTTTGGGCTGCACACCGCTAAGCCGAAACTTCGATAAATCATAACTTCCTCATACAAAGTTAGATTTGGGCGTTCTATATATATTCGGAAACCTCGTTTCAACTAATACAACATTATTCAAAGATATTAAGTTTATTTTACACTTAAATTTTGATGCTTATTTTTATTCTTAATTAATCAAACCACATAATTAAGCAATTAAGCACAAAACACACAATACTTAAATAATACAATCTTTATTATTTCAAAACGGGTTACAGAGGTTAACCTAGACTATTACATTGCTAAAAATGGCAAGCCCGGAAACACAGGCGTTACAGTTCATCAGTGTCAATTTTTATGAATAAATCTTCACATTTTTCTTTCCCTTTAAAAGAATTTGCTACATTTATGACAGACAATTGAGAACAATCTACATCCTCTAAATCACTAATTTCACTAATATTATTAGAATTATCTTCAATATCAGCAAAATTAGTTTCACAATTAGATGTAGAATTCTCAGTCTTTTTCAAAATTCGAAGTTGTTCTGATTTAGATAAGGTCTCATTTACAATTTTTACTAAATCATTAGCATCAAGATAATCTTCGACTTTAGAAATTCCAAATCTAAACCTATCATCTGGAACTTTGTTAAAATCAGTAATTTCTTTTTAACAATCATATGAAATACTATCTACCTTAGCTCTATCATAAGCTAAAAATGGTAGTAATTTTCTATGTTGTTCCTTACTTATTTCACTCGAATGATGTAACTCAGTTAATTTTCCATACAATCTTTTCACAGAATTACAAAAAATATTTCTTTGTGCTAACAACAAGTTTATTTCCTTTGCTAAACTCTCCCTATCCTCCATAATATTCGAAACTTGCAATTCTAAGTAATCAATCCTAGTGACTTTTGAATCCAATTTTTTTCTTGTCTCTAGTAATTGATCACTTAACTTTTTCGCTTCATTGCTAGCAGACGCAACAATTGAATCAAAGTAAGTAACAGTTTCATCAAAAGATACTAACTCAGAATTATATGCAGAAACTGGAATGTTAAAAGATTCAAGAATGTTACGTTTGGTAGTCATGGGCGACCTGTCAGTAGACTTCGAAACGAAGCATTGCCCACACACTTCGTAAGTCTGTTCTTCATCTGAATCCTCTTCCATCTTTGCATACATAGCTCCATGTGATGGATTTTTCATCTCTTCATCATCTGAACCCGAAGACCATATTTGATATGTGCCATCCGATTCAGTTTCTCCATGAGCCACCAATGACAAATTCTTTGCTTTCGACTTTACTTCCTCCAGTTTCTCAGTGTAATAATCTTCATCCTTTGTTTTATTTTTCTTTTCCTCCTTCTTCCTCAACATGCAATCTACTGCCAAGTGATTTGCTCCATAGCAATAATGGCAATTAATCCCTGTATCACCTTTCAACATCATCTTCATTTGCTCCATTTCACTCTTCGAATCAGTCTTCACTTCTTTCTTCTTCTCATCCACTTTATTTTTGTTCTCAAAACTACCCTTCGAATCTGATGACTTTATCTTTGAATTAAAAGGTTTCTTGAAAAATTTCTTTACTCGATTGTTTGAGTAAAATGCAACAGCCTCATCATCAGAATTCATCAGAAAACCTTCTTCTTCATCAGACTTCGATTTTTCATTCTCTCTTTCTGAAACCTTCGAAACAAGTGCCAATGGTCCACCAAGACTTGCAATCGCTTCCTCAGCTATTTCATTAACTTCATTTTCATGAGATTTTAATTGATTGTACAGGTCATTCAAAGTCGAAGTATCAAAACTCTGTTGATTTTTCACCATTATACTCACACTCCTCCACTCCTTTCGAAGTCCCATTACAAATATCAAGTTGTATTCCATTGATGACCTTGTAATACTATAACGATTACAACGATAGATTAGCTCGTTGAACCGATCATAGTATACTTCAATGGATTCAGATTCTTTCTGTTTGGAATCTTTGAGTTCCACCAGGCATTGTTTCACAGATGTGATCTTCGTCTTTTCACTTCCTTGAAATTTGTCTTTGAGATTGTTCCAGATTTCTTTAGTTGTTGTGCATGTTCTGACATAATTGTACACAACAGGAGGTAAGGCACCTCTTAATTCCCTAATGCATTTCTTCTCCAGTTGTTTTAAACGATTGGATTGATTATCTACTTCCGAACTGCTTGAAGACACACCGATTGGCTGAACTTGTGCAGGTTGGTTGATTTCTCCTGAGATGCATTTCCATAATTCTTCATCCAATCCGTTCAAGTAATCTTGCATACGATCTGCCCACTGATAGTAATATTCTTGAATAAGCATCGGAATCTTTGTGGATGAACCAAGCAAATGAGAAAATGATGTCATCGAATTTAGATTGAATGACACCATTTTTGTACGGACAAAAATTTCAAGATGATACAAAAACTTTGAGAATATTAAAATCAAATTGTATTTTTCAAATCAGAATTACACAACGAACACTCGATTTACAAATATGTTCGCAGAATCAAATCCTTGATTTAGATCAAGAAGAATTTTTCACACTCAAAAAGAACGGAAACTTTTTGAATCAAACAGTAGATTCAAAAATCTTTTTGAACGTATGAAAATCAGATCACAGAAAGGATTCCTGCTCTGATACCAATTGATGAGATTTGTAATCGAGTTTAAAATCATTTCAAGTATGAATTTAGAAAGAAGAATAACGATGAACACGAGAGTAAATATAATATTTGTTCAGCTCATATTATGCTTTTGATTTTACAGAGTACAAAGAATAATCTGTAAAAGCTGAGTAAAAAAGTTCTACTACTCACTTAGTACAGACCCCTATTTATAGGAGAACAAAAGCATAACAATACTAAGGACTAGACATTAAGACTACTCTTTATAATGCCTTAGTACAAATAACATTACATCTAAAGACCCTTCTTATGAAGACAAAATAAAATTCGTAACAATCTAACTGACACTTCGACTATTACAACATTTAAGCCTTAACATAGACAGGCCGAGGCTTCTACCAAAAAGAGCAACCACCAGCCAAGAAGAAAGTAGATTTGGAAAACATTTTGACCCGATTTATGGAAGCTTCCGAGAAAAGACATGATGATACCGATGCAGTGCTAAAGTAACACATGAAAATGATGAAAGAACACAAGACAATGATGATTGACCTACAAGCTTCATTAAGAAATCATCAAGCATTGATCCATAATATCAAAGTCCAAATTGGTCAATTAACTACTTTGGTGAGCAACAAATTATCCTCGCAATTTCCCGAAAAGAATGCTCAATCCCATGTTATGATGATTGAGACTGAAGAAGAGGCCATCTATGAGTTCCGAGAAGCATTAGAAGCGGAGCCAAGGCAGCCCGACCAGAACCGAAGAAGTTAAAGATCAAAAATCAAAGTTCTGCTGTAATACCAGGTTCATGACATGAGACCGATATGCACAGGACGTGGGACCAATCTGAACAGAAAACTTCAGAAAATGTTCCAGCTTATCGTCCGCCTTTACCGTTTCTGTCTCGAGCTAATCTTAGCCCACTGGAAAGGGAGCATTTGGAATTCATAAAGCACGTAAAGGGTATTCCTATAAATACTCCTTTTGTTGAGACGTTAGCTAAAATTCCCGAGTATGCAAAGTTCCTACAAGATTTAATGGATACTCGTCAATAATTGAAGAAAAATTCAAAGGTGGTTTAAGTGAGCAAAGTTCAAGGGTAGTGTTGGGAGAGTTACCAAAGAAGATGGGAGATCCTGGACGCCTCACTCTTCCATGTGAGTTTGGGAAGAATCTAAAGACTTATGCTTTAGCCGATTCTGGGGCTAGCATAAATTTGATGCCTTTCTCATTTTACAAAAAGCTTAATATTCAGAAGATGAAGGCTACCAAAATGACAATTCACATGGCAAACCGTTCAGTGACACAACCAAGGGGCATTGTAGAAGACATATTAGTAAAAGTTGGGAAATTCGTTTTCCCAATAGATTTTGTGATTATGGATATGAAAGAAGATCCCGATGTCCCCATTATTCTTGGTTGCCCATTACATAATACTGTTGGTGCCTTGGTTGATATCCGTGAGTCCAAGCTCACTTTGAAGATAGGGGATGAAAAGGAAATTTTTGGAATAGAATATGGTTTCCAAGGAAGTGATGTTCAAGGAGAGGTTTTCAATATAGATGAAGAGAATGAACTTGAAGATTAGAGAAGCTCATGGAGGAATAAATCAAAACAATTCAACAAGTTAAACGAACAAAACCGAGAGCATCCGTCCCGTTTTTTTTATTGAAGTCATTGCCTACACAAATCCAACTTCTTGGGTAAGTAAGGAAAGCAATGAAATATCGAGTGATGATGAAGACAGGGTAACTTCCAAGGAGACAAGTGTAATGGTGAAGGAAGAAAAGATTCCTATGGATCTGAAGAATAAAGAAAAATTGGAGACTAAAGGGATCAAAAGGAAGCTTGATGAAGACGAGAAAAAAGCTATAAAGGAGAACTCAAAGAAGGCGTACATCCGACGTGCCCAAGCTTACAAGAGGCGATGGAAAGAACATAAGATTCAGGTGGTGATGGACTCCTCTGACAGTTCAACGTAGGGAGGCACGGAGTCCATCTCAAGACACCATAAAAAGGAAGCGCTTCTCGGGAGGCAACCCAAGTTCGGTTTGAATTTTCTTTTCTTTTTCTTTTATCTTTTGCATTTTTAGGAAAATCAATCGTATCATCTAAATCATTTTGTGCATGATAGAACACTAAGTATGGAGTCCCTAAAATTAAGTTGTAACAAATTAAGAAATATAGTTAATAAATTTTTTTGGAGTTTTTAAGAAATTATATGCTCAAACAGACTTCACAACGTGAGTCAACACGATTCACGACGTGAGTCCAGGAGGATTTACGGACTCCTTATTCATTAGCCCAATACATTCCAACCCACTTATTATTTAATTGAATGACCCAACCGCTCAGCCCAAGATGGCTCACGACGTGAATCATATGAATTCATGAAGTGAATTTTGAAAGGATCACGAGACCATTGTTAAAGGTCAGATACCTTTTGACCTAACCACTTCTTTATTCCTCGCGAAGTGAAGGTGTTCTTTCTTGGTCCCCCATTCCGATTTCAACCCTACTACACTTCATTTTCCAATTTTGCTTACGTAAACTCCTCATAAGGTATTCATTTCTTGTTTCTAATAGATAATTTTGCTTTAATAGTTGAATTTAGGGCTAGGGTTTGGTGTTTATTGCATTGTTGAAATTTGCCCTGAAATTCATGTTATATCCATTGCATGTGACTGGAATGTGTTTAGAATTGTTCTAGTATAAAACCCTATCCATTATTTTCGTCCGATTCGTACACTACCTTGACAGTTGCTGACTTTTGCTAGCGAACTTACGATGTGAATCTTTAGGGATTCACGACGTGAATCCTGGGCACCATCTGACCAATTTTCTATTTATTACTAATCTGTTGGATCTTTCTTGTTTGGTTGTTTGTTATTTCTTTTTGTAGAAATGGCTCCTAGACATGAGGTTCCAGCAGGGTGGCCAACTTGCACCTGTTTTATGTTTTCCTAACAAACTTGTCATGAGATGTTCTTATGCATTGAAATAACCGTTTGGGGTGGCTAGATAATCGTGAGTTCACTATTGCCCCGACTATTAATTGGCAAAGTTTGAGGGAGGTTGGATTGGTTGATCGGTTAAACCCACTTCTTACAAAGTTATTTTTGGGTAAGGGCTACTCTTTTTCATGCAAAGGATGGAACAACTTGTTTGCTATTCAAGAATGGGTCTATAAGGAATTATGTGTGGAGTTTTTCTCAACTGTAACATTTCATGAGAATGTTCAGGACCCCAATTACCCCCATGCCTTGGTTTTTCGCTTAGGAGGGGAATACCGGGAGTGTAGCTTGGTTGAATTTTCATGGAGGATGGGATTGTATGAGACCCATGAGGCTATGTCCCTAGAGTTTGCTTTGTTCTTATGAGAGGCTATCCGTGGATATGAGGGAGGAATTTTCGGGTCCGAGTTCTGGAGCAACATTGCATCAGGGGTGTTTAATTCCAGGGTGTCACTGGAAATTAGTATCAAGTCGCCAATTCACCGTCTCATTCACCGACTCATCACTTTTTCTATCCATCATAGGCGCCATGGAGACAAGGTTACAAAGATTAATTTGTTCTTTTTATGGTCTATTTTGTAGGCGGGAATGTGTTGCAACATCCCGTACTTTCTAGCCCGCTACTTGGCGGAGTCTGCAGTGAGTTCCTGACTTGGGAGCCCGATATGTGGGGGACATTTTGTGACCCGGTTGTCCCGGTCCTACGATATAATAATTCCTAACATCACATGGACTTTGACTTGCATGGATGGGGGTGAGTTTTCATTGGGACATTTGGAAACAATGCGGGTGGTAAGGAACTATGGGACACATTAGGGGATTGTACATTCTGATGGTGAAGAGGATGATGGCCAACAAATCGAACAAGGTGACCAACCCGCACCCCAACTGAGGTCAATAGGATGAAGAAATATAAGAGGACGAGGCGACATAGGCCAACCGGTGCACCAAAATGCACCCATGGGAGGATCCAACTTTGAGGGAGACATGTCAGGTTACTTTGATCAATTGTCATTAAGTGTGAATTGGATTGGTGGGACGGTGGAGAATTTGGTGCAACACTTGCATGTTGAGCAACCTACTCATTTGGGGTATCATTACCCAATTTGCCCTAGGTGGAGGGAGTATCAAAGTCAAGGAGGAGATGTAGCGGGAATGAGTGGAGCTCAAAGAGATGAAGATGACGATTGATCACTTTATTTTGTTTAGTTTTTAGTTTTTAGTTGATTTGGTTTTTCTTTTGTTTTTGAAATTTGATTTGGTTTGTAAGACTCTTTAAGCTATTATGTTACTTTTCTATTTCTTTTGGTTGTTAATTCCCAGATTTGCTAAAGGATCTACGGGAAGGAAAGTTGAGATGAGAGCGTTTACGTCTAACTAAGCGTCGTTTAGAGTTTAGAGTCGAGACACACAATTTTAAATAAGTGTGGGGTGAGTCAAGATAGAGGATAGAGTTACAGAAGATTCATAAAATGTTGCATTAGAAGGGTCTTATTCAATTAAGACATTTGGTTGAAGACAGTAGATGAAGGCAGGATCACTTTCTGACTGCCTAGTTCTCACGTCGTGAATGCTTATTATTCACGTCGTGAGTCCAATATTAATGATTTTTCAGTACACACTTTTTAGCGACATCATGTCGTGGCATACACCTTCACGTCGTGAATCCGTATGTTTCACAAAAATGAAGCCCATTGATGCATTTTACTTCATGGTTCACCACTTTTCTTCTTGGGATTATTATGAAGAGTATTTTGGCTCGTTTTCTCTAACATTCAAGGTGGAATATGCTTTCCCACATTTGTATTTATGATTTGGAGATTTGCACCACATTTGTTGAAGATTGAAGTTTTGATTCCATGTTTGTTGACACATCTACATAATTCACGAGTTTAAGATCCAAGTTCCTATTTAGAAGAAATCCATATTCGAGATGCACATTTCATCCGCACGATTGGAATTTGATCTCGCCACTACTATCCCAGGGGAGTTTGTTCCCTTTTCTCACTTTTATCGCTTTAATTTATTTTATGCATACAGTGAGGGCATTGTATGTAATAAGTATGGGGTAGGGGGTCGAAAAAGTAAATTGCTAGAAAATTTAGACAATTTAAAAAAATTTAGTAATAAATTTTAAAAGGTTTGAAATAATAATATAATAATTTGATCTAGTGATAATAATTTGAACTTAAATTGCTGCTATTATATGGGGTGATCCGATGAGAACTCAAATGTTTAGTTGACCCAATATACGTTATAGTGCATTTGTGGCCTCCTTTATTCTAGAGAAATCATGGGAAAAAACACAACCTCGTTTAGTTGAGGGATGCAATATGTTTAGCAGAATATACTTGAAATATATCCAGGAAAGCTTATGTAGTCATTGCACATAGGCTAATACCTTAACCAATAAGGGTTGAAGTTAAGTGCCCCTGCTTAAGCGTTTAGGTTTTGAATGAAAAAAAGTGAGTACATGTAAAAAAATGAGAGAGAGAAATTACCGAAAAGTTGAAGAATTTTTGGAGCAATCAAAGTATAAAGTTTGAAGATCAAAGATCAAAAATTCTGAAAAATCAAAAGTTGAAGATACCAAAAATCACACAAAAAGGTGGTGAATTCAAAGAAATTGAAGATCAAATATCAAAGAAAGTGAAGAATTCAAGAGTTCCATATTATGGTATCTTAAAGTTGTAATTCTCTAGATTATGTATGCTTGGGTAGCTTTACAAAAATACCTTGAGGTTAGAAAGTTTTCTACGGATGGATTCGGATGGATGAATAAAATGAGCATTGTTCAAAAGAAGTGGGCGAGTGTTTATGAGGATTGTGAGTATTTAGAATTAAGGGGAGTCCATAGGAAAACTTTAGACACAAATGCATGCGTTGAAGTCGTGGCATAATGGCTAAGTTTCAAATGGATTGCTCTATGTGATGTTGGTGATGAAGGTTTAAATTATAAATAATTAGATTTGCTTGAGGGCAAGCAGAGTATAAGTGTAGGGTATTTTGATATTGCCACATTTATACATGTTTTTAGGCAATATTTACTTATATTTTTATTAATATTTTGGTTATTTGCATTGAATAATGGTACTTATGAGGATAAATTGTTCTTTGCAGCCAAGTAGAAGCATTTTTGAGAAAAGTACTAAAAATGACAAAACATGGAACTTTGGAAGCTTGGTGAATAAAAGAAGATAGAAGCTTACGTAATCTGCTGACTTCACGTCATGAGGCTTAAAGATTCACGACGTGAACACGAATCTTCCAGAAGATAGACATTGCGAAGAATAGTCCTTAGCCAACACGAAAATCTACTATTCATGTCGTGAGACTTATCTATTCACGACGTGAGTGCGGAAAAATCGATAATTATATATACTCTTTCTCATTACGATTTGAGGGACTTTTTGGATGCCTTGAGGGTTCCTGGAGACGATTTTTAGAAGGAGAAAAGTTCTGGAATTGGCTATTAGCATCTAAGGAGAGGATAAGTTCATATTAGTTTAAGAATTTGGTACATTTTAAACATGTCTTTGAATACGAGTTATTTGTGTTTTTTAGATAATATGTCCAACTAAATCTTGCTACTTCTGTTAGCTAGATGAAGCTGGAACTCATGGTGTAATACTTTAGCTTTGATTTACTTGTTGGTTAAGACTCGTGTTGGATTGATTGAACCTAGCATTTTTGATTTAGTATTTGCTTGTTTTGATTTCTTATCCTGTGTAGTTGATGAGTATTAATTTACATGAATTAGAATACCTGGCAATTTAGTGAATATTAAATTATTAGAGCTAGGATAAAACCAATCTTAGTTAAGCAATTAATTATTGAATTAGGCTGTGCTAGAGAACTTAATTATGAATATAATTGTGTTTTGTTAATCAGTCTTACATAGCTCCAATCCATTAAATAATTAATTTTGTGTTAACTTAAGTGTGAACATACTTTGATTTACATGAACTAATTAATGTTAGTAGATTTATAACTAAATTGCTAATACTATCTTAATTGGTAACCAATAGTAATTGTCATAGATAATTTATAAACCATTGAGGGAAAGTGGATTCAAACTAACAGAAGTGTTTTGTTTACCGATTGAATTTGTGTTAAAGAATTAAGTTTATCTAAACTTGCAAAATTAGATAAATCCCATTTCTTTGTTAGTAATTAGGTTAATTTAATAGTAGAAAGATTAATTAGTCAAAATTGTTCCCTGTGATCGACACCTGACTTACCCGACTATTCTATAATTTGACTAGGTATACTGCCTAGGTGCAATTTAGTTAGTTAAGTTAGTTAGGTTATAGATATAAAATCAGGTGTAGCTATTTGCACGCATCAGTGGAGTTGGTGAAGGTGCAGTGGCAGTACCACAAGGGTTCAGAGTGGATTTAAGAGCCTAAGGAGGAAATGAGGGAGCACTACCCAGAGTTCTTTACCGATGCAGCAGACTTCGAGGACGAAGTCTAAGACAATTAGGGGATAATTGTAACGCCTGGTTCCTGGTACACATTTAAATTATAATTTGTTCATTTTGTAGAGAAACTCGATGAGTTAGGAGCTCCAAACTCGTAGAGTAGAGATCAGAAGGGACACGAGTTTTAAGTAACCAACTCGACGAGTTGAGAGCCTCAACTCGATGAGTAGGTTAGAAGGGGTGAAACCCTAATTTCGTGGTTTTGCTCCCTATTTAAGCATCCTAATCCCCACATGCTAGCCTCATTTCCCGTCTCCAAGTTCCAAACCCTAGATCCAGATACCCTAATGCATATGTGAGCTTGTGAGCCATTTTTGAGTGAAGTTTTGTGTGTGTTGAAGCTTGTGAAGGAAGGAGAAGCTTGGGGATTCAATAATAAGCCAGTAGATCTAGAGACTCCATTTCATTCTAATCATTTCCTGGTAAGCAAGTCTCAAACTTTCTTAGCAACTTCTTAGATCTTCTTATTATCATTTTATTGGGTTTTTGGTCCAAGAAGCATGACCTTTGGGAAATGGACGTCCCAAGTGAGTATACCATCAGATCTGGAACCATGGAGGGCTTTCATGGCATAAAGGTGCAAACTTTATGGCCATTGAAGCCCCATGCAAGCTATATGATGTCGTTTTGGCCTTTTAAGCTCTAAAAGGCCATGCATGGAGAGAAATGTGGAAGCTTTAAGTGTTCATGTAGTGTCTAGGGTCCAGATCTCAGCTTGTATGCTTTAGTTTGGAGTATTGATGGCATGTGGACCAAGATCTAGGTCCTATAGAGTTAGGGTTTGAGCTAAACCCATTAAGTGAGGGTATTAACGGGTAAAGTTGGAAACTTTACCCTTAAAAGGACATTTTCAGTATATATGTGAAGCATGAAGCTTAGATATGAAGATTGGGGGCTTAATCCATTGAGATGAAGCAACAACCTGAAGAAATCGACGAGTCCATAGAGGAACTCGACGAGTTGAGTCGATTTGTCCTGATTCTGTAAAGGGTAGAACTCGAAGAGTCTAAGGAAGGACTAGACGAGTTGACTTACTTTATCACGACTACGAGTAGCAAGGTAACTCGGCGAGTCAGGGGGATGACTCGACGAGTTGAGTCAACTGGGAATGTTGACTTTGACTTTGACCGAGTGTTGAATTTGACTTTCACTGAACGTTGACCTTGATCTTGACCTTGATTTTGACCAAAGTTGACCCGTGAAGGGGTCTTGAGTATAGAATGGTATCTAAGGGGTTGTTTTTGTATAAGGCATGAGTAGAGTCGGTTGCAGGAGTAGAGATGTACAACTATTTCACCCGACATTTGAGGTGAGTTTTCTCTTGTACGAACGGGTCGAAGGTACTAATGTCGGCCCGTGTATGTATGTTAGTATGTTTCGGACTAAGGTCCGATGTCGGGCGGGCTCGATGTAGGTTTATATATAATTTCCGGGTTTCGACCCGATGTCGGGGTGGTACCCGGCCAATGAATGTTTGTATGCTTGATGTCTTTGTGATTCTTGCATGTGTTTGTATCTGTATGTTTCTGGACTACGGTCCGATGTCAGGGCGATTCCCGAGGAATGTTTATGTGTTTATGATTAGGTGATTATGCTTAGGTTTATGTGTATTAGTAGATATGCTCATACGTATGCTGAGCTTTGCTCGATGTTGAGTGGGGCCTGATGTCGGATGCAGTCTGACGCCGGGCGGGGCCCATGATATGTTGTTATGTGATGATGTGATATGTGTATGGTATGTGGTAGTCTGGGGAGCTCACTAAGCTTCTTGCTTACAGTTTTCAGTTTTGGTTTTAGGTACTTCCGGTAGCAAGGGGAAGAGCTCATGATGAGTGCATGACACACGCCGTTTATGTTTAGCCTGGATTGTTTTACTCTGATTTATTTGACATGTGATTGATATGGATACATTATTTTGATACTTGATATTATGGTTCATGTTTTGATAAATGATTTTTAGTAATTCTGGTTTAAATAAATGAAAATTTTGGACTGTAAAAAGAAAAAGTTAATATGTATAAAAAGAAAAGAAAAAGTTCTATGCAAAACCCTTGCAAAATGCTACCTGCCGCACAATCCCTCACTCTCATCTATTACCACATATGTAATCATTCATATGTATAATTTTATTCTCTAAATGAAATTGAATTAAATCCTATGTTACGGCTGGTATTTGATTTGGATATTGCGTCATTTTTCTAAATAAGATGAAATTGAGTTAAACCCAATAAGTCAATTACATTTAAACTATTATAGTCACTCTGCCTTTAATGAAAATCAATTCTTTGGTAACTGATTTGAATTTGGTATCATTTTCTTGGTAATCAGAGGTGTTTGATTTTGGAATTCAAGTCCATTATTGTGTGATTTATTCATGTACTAAAACTTTAACCCTCATTATTTCTAGTCAGTTATGACATCATTTGTATATGTATGCCACTTAATTAATTTTCTTATGTTAAGTAAAAAAGAAAAAAACTAACATAAAATAAATGGTGTTTTTAATCTTACTTCACGTAAAGCAAAAAAAATAAAATAAACACTAAGATTAAATAAATGGTGTTTTTGGTTTGTCAGAACATAAATATTTTGATTTAGGCTTTTAATTGACAAAATTGCAAGTTTGGTCCCTGTGGTATGTCAAAAATTGGATGTTTGGTACAAAATGTTTTGGAGTTGCACCACTAGTCCAAAAAGTGAATTGTATTGCAGGTTTGGTCCAAATGTTTTTGGAAAAACTTAAAATGACTGATTTACCCTTCATATTTTGTTTTCTTATTTTTCTTTTACTGCATAAATTAAAAAAAAAAAGACAAAAAGAAAATATCACCCACCCATACATACACGCACTCTCTCTCCCCCCATCTCACCATCTCTCTCTCTCTCTCTCTCACACACACACACACCAAGAAGAAATTTATCAAGCTACACCCTCTTTCCTTAACCTTTTTCCAGTTACCCAGATGCTCAAACTCATCAATATTGTTTTCAAACCCAACCCACATGGATCAAAACTTGTATGATCTGTTACTTCCATCAAACCTCCATCTGCAACCTCTGCTCTTCAGAAAATTGCTTCATTCTCTACACACATTGAAAATTTGAAAAACATACACTCACACACAGTGAAGAACAGTGTAAACCCATTTGAAATTAGAATCCTTATGTTGGATGGTTTTCCCTCAACTGGTGTGCTTCACGAACCAAATTCCATTCTTATCCCTCTGAATCCCTCTGTTTCGACTAAGGAATTAAAAATAGAGAGCTTAGATTTGGATCTGAAACATATGATGAGTTTTTTCAAGAGCTATCGATTTTGGAAAAATGGAGGAGGCGATTTTCTGGGTTTGTTCAAGAACTATCGATTTCTGAAAATCCCAGCTGGATGATCAATCAAAACTTCCCCATTTTCACTGGATGGATCAAAACTTCAACCAAAAAATCAATGAAAAGAAACATCTAATTAATTTTTTCTATAGAAATACCCTCAAAAACCTAGATCTTGTTCCAGCTGGACATTTCTGGTGTTTTTTACATCCATAGAGATGAGACGCGCAGATCATCCTTCAGTCGGTGAAATCGAGCAACCAATGACATCGGCCAAGAGGTTTCCGACAAGAACAGAAGGGGTTTCGACAGTGGTGGTGTTTTTTCTGATAAATGCTTACTTTTCAGATCTATCCTTCGCCAAAAAAAGATAAAACCCATATCTCGAAGTATCGAATCATTCATTATACTTCTCTGTTGGATTTTGATATGTTTGGTGTGAAAAAGGTGAGATTAATGGTGGTGGTGCGCTCCTGAAAGTGGTTTTTTATGTGTTGAGAGAGAGAGAGAGAGAGAGAGAGAGAGAGAGAGTGGTATTTTCTTTTTGTCTTTTTTTTTTAATTTATGCAATAAAAGAAAAATAAGAAAACAAAGCGTGAAGGGTAAATCAGTCATTTTAAGTTTTTCCAAAAACATTTGGACCAAACCTGCAATAGAATTCACTTTTTGGACTAGTGGTGCAACTCCAAAACATTTTGTACCAAACATCCAATTTTTGACATACCACGAGGACCAAATTTGCAATTTTGTCCTTTTAATTTATTGAACACATTAATCCATAAAAAAGGCCTAGTATTTGGTTATTTTCCTACAAATTATTGTTTTTTTATTGATTAAATAATAATGTATTCCGTAAAAAATTATTAAAATTGTTTTATTATTTTATGATATAAAATCATTCTTATAGAATGTTATTCTTATATAACTCGGTTTTATTATAATTATTCTTATAAAATGAAAGCCTGAAGGCAATACAAATAAATGATGCGTGAATGACATATGATGATTAAGAGCCTAAAAGTTTGTTGATGGTGTGTGGGATGGAGATGAGCAATGTTTGCCGACCTTTCAAAAAGAAAGCACTATGTCATTTTATTCTGGAAGAATAATCTACAATATAATGGTAAAATTATTTGTCATAGTATATTCTGGTAGAATATTCAGGTAGAATAATCTATAACTTATGTTTGTTTGTTATTAACGAGTTTTTCATTCAATAGCCTTTAAAATTTGTAATATTTAAAGAATATGATAACAAAATTTAATTTGTACCTAAGAATTTATTATTAGTTATGAAATTCATTCAATCAAAATAAACACTGTGTCAGAATATTCTTTCTTTTTATGGTTCAAAAATGATGTTATTTTTCAAAATACTCATAAACATATTTTATCGAAATATGTGAATTATGAGAATTATTATCCTATAAAATAAAATTTTTAAAATATATAGAATTAAATATTAAATAAAATCCGAAATTTATCTTTTTTAAATTTAGCTCAATTGACTAAAATACCAAATACTAGATGACATCCATATTATAACTTAGCCCTATATATATATATATATATATATATATATATATATATATATATATATATATATATATATATATATATATATATATATATATATATATATATATATATATATATAGGTTCATGCGAAAACATAAATATTTTGCGAAAACGCGAAAACAGATTTTATCTTAAAAAAAATCAAATACAAGTAATATATATGGAAAACTTCAATAAAGAACTATAATTATGGGTTCTTCAAGGAACCAAATCTTTTTTTCAATTTCTAGAGCTTATTCTTTATCGAAAAAAAAATCTAAAAATATCTAAATTCATATATTAACATTGTGAATGTGAAAAATATTTTTCGGATTCACCGTGTGAATCCGGATTCACGTTGTGAATTTAACGTAAAAAAATAGAATTTTATATCATTCGAAAAAGAATAAAAAGTTATGAATTTCTGTATTTTTAGTTTTTTTTTGATAAAAAATAAGTTCTAAAAGTTGAAAAAAAAATTGGTTCTTTGGTGAATTATGGTTCTCTATTAAACCTCATCCTATATATATATATATATATATATATATATATATATATATATATATATATATATATATATATATATATATATATATATATATATATATATATATATATATATATATATATATATATATATATATTGAAATGATCAAATGAGAACACCTAAAAAGTTAAGAACGCGAGAACAAATATATTCATTTGTGATACATGAATTCATTTGTGGAAAAATGATAAAGATTTACACACAATCAACATGGATATGTTTTTTCTCTTCAATTGAAATTAAAGGCGTAAAATTTTATAATTTCTTCACAAATTAATACATGGAATCACAAATGAGTATACTTTGTTCTTGCGTTCTCAACCTTTTTGGTGTTCTCATTTTATCATACTCCTATATATATATATATATATATATATATATATATATATATATATATATATATATATATATATATATATATATATATATATATATATATATATATATATATATATATATATATAGGTAAATGTTCAAATGAGAACCAAAAAAGGTTAAGAACCGTAAGAACCTCTAATTTTAGATGTTTATAAAGGGTTTAGGGTTTAGGGTTACCCTAAACCCTTTATAAACATTTAAAGTTAGAGGTTCTTACGGTTCTTAACCTTTTTTGGTTCTCATTTGAACCACTCCTTATATATATATATATATATATATATATATATATATATATATATATATATATATATATATATATATATATATATATATATATATATATATATATATATATATATATATATATATATATATATATATAACTTCTTGACAGGGTCAATGGTATGGGATGGAGAGAAAGGCAGCCAAAGATCACAGGTTCCACAACCCGCCAAAGACACAAATCGAGGGACTACTCGTTACTGGAGTCGTTATCTTGACGGTGGCGGTAACACCGCCATCTTCAACCACCAACCCGTGGACGACACCGTCTGCCCTATTAGGTTGTAGGTATATCACTCTTCCTAATCGTAGTCTTGAAACTGAGTATTCGGAGTGTATTGCCATAATAATCTTCTTTGTTTAATTTTACTATTAATAAGTTTATTAGCAGGTTTTGTTGCTACCAGGATCCTGTTGTGTCTAAATGACAGCTACAGACTGCATGAGGCAAGCTAGACCTAAGTTATTGACGTCACTTTGGTTTAGAGAAGTTATCGGATGAAACCTTCGCTCTCTTTACTATGTCTAATGGCATCGTTTTAAAGCCCAAATAATTAAAGTGCAATCTAAAATACTACAAGAAGCAGGTGGGTTAAGCAACCTAATGTCGTCCTATATATATCAAGTATATAATCAAGGTGCAAAAACTAAGTCAATGTTGACTCTCCGTACATGTCAACGACATAATTATATAACTTAAGTGTATGTCTTAAACGTACTTAATTTATAAATAAGCATACATCAGAATAGTAGAATATAGACTTTTGTCATAGATGTTTCTTAAAAGAAATGTTTAATCTTATAGGGCCGTGAAATTTTAAGTTAACTATTTTTTTAATTTTCATTTTTTAAAAGGATTTAATTTTTGGAAAATCATTGATCAAAAAGTAAAAAAAGTATATGCGAAACAACTAAATTAATAGCCAAATATTTCCAATTGCGCCGGAGATGATCAATCTCAACTAAAGTTCATCACCGACTTCTCTTCCTTTTATTATAATTTATTGAATTCATAGTTGACTCGCCTGGGAGACAAAGATGTCCGAAATTTTAAAAAGAAAAAAGAAAAAACATTCCGATTTCTCAAAAGTGTTATATATTGAATAATCTTGAATGAGACGGGATTCAATCACGATTTAAATCTTTGAAAAGTAAGTACGTATATACCAAAACTCATTATTTTTTATGCTTTATATATATATATATATATATATATATATATATATATATATATATATATATATATATATATATATATATATATATATATATATATATATATATATATATATATATATATATAAAAGTGAATATACCTAACAACCTTATATAAGCTTAGGTACTTAACCACATTATACTATATTGTTTTGCATTATATTTCCATTGCAATCGTCTAAGGTTCTTAAACTTCAACCCTTAACTTGATTTACTTCCAAAATTTTCAGACATTCACTATTATATTCCTCCTACACCATTTGATTTGTAACGGTAGTATATGAAGCCCATCAGGGGGTCTCCGATAGAAAGACGTCATTTGAAGGAAGATAACGGTGAAAATCCAAAGCAATCAAGTTATGAGGTTGAATTTTAAGAACTTTAGGTGATTACAATGCAAATATGATAGAAAATTACGTAGTATGATGTGGTTAGGTACCTAAGCTTATATAAGGTTGTTAGGTATATTCACTTTTCCCTATATATATATATATATATATATATATATATATATATATATATATATATATATATATATATATAAACAGGCTCGGGTGAGGACTTATAAGGACACCTTAAAAAAATGAAAAAAATCTTTAAAAAATACAAATAATGAAATCGAGTATAGATCTATGTCCAGGAGAAAAAAAAATTAGGAAAAAAAATGTAGATCATTAAAATTAAATCATGAATCTAAATGATGCAAAATAAAAAATTAAAATTGAATCATGGATCAATTTTAATGATGCAAACTGATTTTTTCTCCTGGACATAAATCTATATGCTCGATTTTATGATTTGTATTTTTTTTTTAAAATTTTTTTTCAATTTTTTTAAGGTGTCGTTACGACTCCTCACTTTAAAATGTGTCATCACAGGAATCGGACCCTATATATATAAATATATATATATATATATATATATATATATATATATATATATATATATATATATATATATATATATATATATATATATATATATATAAATTATATTGTTTATTTTATTATTCCAGCCTTCTTATATTCCCATATAATTCAAACATATCAATGTTATATAGCATATATCAGATTTATATTAAAATTCACATATAATTAAAAAATATATCATATTTATACTGAAATCCATTCTTGATTCACATACAAACAAGCCATAAATATATAAGGTTTAATACATGTGAATAAAAAGAGTTTTAAACTAAATTTCATATATGATTTATTCACATGTTAATAAAATATATATCGAAATATTATGTAAAAGTATATTTTACATAAAAAACATATATAAATATGAATGTCTATTCATAAAAAATATATATTATAAATTATGATATATTTAGATATTTTTTACCATAAACATATCAACCTAAAATTAATCAAATTAATAGCCAACATTTGTTCGTTTATTCTTCTCTCATCGATCAATAGTGGGTTGGTTGGTGAGTCACCCAGAAAAACATCGAGATATGTCAAACATACATGTTTTATGAAATGATCAGCGATTTCATTTATGCTATGTAATGCATCGTGTTCGTCTGCGTTTATTGAGCTTTAGCGCCATGCGTTTTGCTTCACTTTCACACACACACACAGAGAGAGAGAGAGAGAGAGAGAGAGAGAGAGAGAGAGAGAGAGAGAGAGTATCTTGTCTTAAGAGTGAAAAGAAAGGGCAAACGATTAAAAGGATATTCCCTCGTGTATTCGCGAGAGCTGCTATCTTTTTTTTATATTTTCATCTATATATATATATATATATATATATATATATATATATATATATATATATATATATAGAGAGAGAGAGAGAGAGAGAGAGAGAGAGAAAGAGAGAGAGAGAGAGAGAGAGAGAAGTTTTTTGAGAACAAATAATTGTATGAGAAATTGATAACCAAATTTCCAAAAGTAATTTCTCTCAAACCACCTCTATAGGCACCTAGACACATCGTATAAACCAATCGCATGTCCAAAATCACAAAATAAAATACCAAAAAAAACGATCTTTTTGTTTTCTTAATGTGCATATATGCATATCTGGATATACATATACTTTGCACCGTGACATGGTAATATGGGTTACTTTAGCATGATAGCAAAAGTAGGATGATATAAGAGAATGATAGTGCGACTTGGTTAGAGGGAGAACATGACATAATTAGATGACCCACGAAACGGTAGACATGATACCGCGGCGCGGTTATGCAAATCAGAGAGCATATTTAAATCTATTAAAGGTATATTTTTGAGCCATTTCTTCTTGAATTCATTGGAGAAATGCAAGTGGGTGATTTTGAAGCCAAGATGAGCTAGATATGGAACATTTCAAGGAATAACATCCTTTCCCTTTAAAGCTAACTATTTCTTTCTTGTATGAACCTTTATGCTTCAATGGTGAAATTGCTAGATTGCTTAGATTGTTTGAGTTAACTGACTTGAACTTAATTTGTACGTTATTGAGAGTATTTAGAAGCTTTGAAAAATCTTTGTATGTGATTTCCAAGGTGAAATCCACATATATATGAGTTATGGTTTCAAATCCTACCTAGTGAGAAAGATGGGTTAATGTAATAGATTTTAGAGTGTAATGAATTAGGTAGTATGAGATGCTTAATTCATTGGGGGTGGGGAGTATAATAGAGCTTGACAAGTTTTAAGGAGCTTGACATGTTCTTAATTGGCTAAGACAAGTTCTAAGGAGCTTGACATGCTTAATTCAACTGAGTGAAAATTTTTATATCGAGAGTGATTAAGCTCTTAATTATCTAAGACAAGTTCTAAGGAGCTTGACATGTTGTATGAATAGGCATTGAGCAAAGAAGATGGATCAAGTTGCACCGACTGATGATTTGAAGCCAAGGGTTACTTTACACTAACTAACAAGGTGAGTTATAATTCTCACACACTAGATTATAATTATATGTGTTATAATCTTATGTACGAATATGTATGCATGTTTCAGTATTAGTGGGATTGTGATAAATACCCATAACACATTAGATTGAAGATAAAATATGAATTGTATGATTAGATGTAAATGGTACTATGTTAAATACCAACAAGATATTAGGAGAAGGTAGAGTATGATTATGTGAAATATAATCTTATGAATGAGTATGTATGCATAGCTAGATGTTAGTGGTATTATGTTAAATACCCACAACATATTAGATGAAGATAGAGTATGGATGTATGATAAGATACTAGTAGTATTGTGTTAAATATCAATATATTAGTAGATGAAGATTTGGATTAAGTACTTAATGAGTTAAGTGCTAGATTGATAATAGAAAATTTCTTAATGAAATGATGAGATAGAATGTTCATGTGTCAATTAACATGTAAGACTATGGGAAGGCAATAAAATTCACATGAAAGATTATGAGAAGAGCAAAAAAAATGATTCATTAAGAAATGGAGAAAGATTATTCATTCGGGGATGTAAAAAGATGATTCCTTTGGGAATGTAGAAAGATAATTCCTACGAGAAGCAGATGTGTTTTTAGTGAAGATTGAGAAAGTTTTCCATGAATGGAACAAAGTAAGTGGTTTATTTTAGAGAACCTTGATAAGTAATCTGTGAGGGATTATGTGTAGATGATCTGTAAGGGATCATTGCAATCACTGAAGGAAGCATGAATAGAGATTTTGCTAAAGGATCCATGATAGATCAAAGTGTAGGGACTGAGTCGGATGATTATGCTTTGATATGAAAGAGTAATATGTTTCCCTTATATGATAGATGTAGTATGTCATGTTATTATATCATTTGGGGCTAAATTAGAATAGAATGGAAAGCATGAGAAGATGAGAATAGAGAGGTAGTGTGTCAGAAGAGATGAGAATAGTATGAGAAAGGTAAAGAGATGAGATGAGAGAGTAGGATTGGAAGAGTAAAGAGATGAGCTTGAGGAGATTATGAGAATGGTAAAGAAAAAAAAGATAAGGATAGCAGTTGAGAAGAGAATGAGATGAGAATAAATATGGATGAAGTAAGACAGAGAAGAGTATGGGAAGAGTAAAGAGGTGAGATGAGAAGAGTATGAGAAGAGTATGAGAAGAGGTGAACATAGAGTATAAGATGAGTATGAGAAGAAATAAGAAGGCATGAGATGAGATAGAGTAAGAGTATGTGGGGTGATGAGAAAAAAGTAGATGCGATTAGATGAGATAAGAATAGAATATAAGAGTATAATAAGAAGAGGACAAAATGTTAGAGTACGGAAAGAAAGAAAGAAAGAATAAAATTGGTGTATGATAACATGAAAACAGAGTATAATATAACTCACCAGACATGTTGTCTGATGTTGTAAATTTTCAAGTGTTGCAGGTTCAAGTAGTAGTCGTTATACAAAAAGAGTTAGAAGCACCAAGGACTTGGAATAGAAGTATATTTTATTTTTGTCTTTTCTTAGTTGCTTTAAATTGTGGTTGTGATATATCGTAAACTCGATAATATATTGGGATGTAAAAATGTTTTTTTAAGTTTAGAATTCTGCACTTTTATATAAAACTTTGATAAATCCTGAGAATACCAGTAGAGAAAATTGGGGTCGTTACATCACATGATGGTGTTAGGAAACATTTTGGTTGGATTTTATGTCCTCAAGTTTTCACATATCTTTTGTAGATCTGAGTTGCATCTAGTTTTTACACCTGTTTCAAATCGTTCAAATTCACATTATCAATTTGCATCTGGTTTTTACATATAGTTGTAATCCATTCAGATTCATATTGTGAATGTGAACCAAGTCTAGCTTTTACACATATTACTTTACATAAAAGTAAACATTCTACCGATTTTATCAACCCTTCTTAATTGTTCACTTGTGAATATGAGTAATTTCATTTATGAATCTCATTAAAATATATATTAGTATGATGAGGAGGTTAAAATAGAAAAAAACAAACAAGTGGATTTGTTTGGATTTACATATAAATTGCAACACATTGACCATTTTGTGCTTCTCTGACCGTCGTCATCCTTTGGTGGTGTAGTTTCCTTCTCTTCTCACTATGGAATCGAGATGGAAGGTTGATGATATATGGAACAAAAATCAAGGATATGATAGGTTTTATAAGAGACAAAAAGATGGTATTTTGAGGCACAATCAATTTGTAAGTGTCGATATTTCTTCTTTCTATGTTACAAAATTTCCAAAGTCTATTGAATCTAGTGCTATGTGGCATGCGTGTGCTTGTTTTGGAAAAGTAGTGGATGTTTTTATTTCTCCTAAAAAGTCACAAATAGGGAAACATTTTGCTTTTTGCGGATTTTCAGGTATATGTAATTTGGATCATATGGTTAAGAAATTGTGTGATGTTTGGTTTGGTTATTTTAAGCTTTTTTCATCTATTTTTAGAATTTTCAAAACTATTGCATCTCTATCTCATAATGCGGTTAAGTCTAAGGTTGAGAAGCAACAAGTCCCGGTGAATTGTTATGCAAGTGTGGTTAGGGTTTGATGGAAAACCTTGGAAAAGAAACAATTGAAGAGATTAGTGAGCTTATCCTCGAGGATTTTGTTATGAAAAAAGAAAGCTTGCATGCTTAGTTAAAGAACGAGATTTCTTAACTTTGCCTAATCTACGGATGATATGCTTGAATTAAGGATTTGAGTAGCTTGGCATTTGATATGTGGGAGGCTTTTGGGTGATGTCTAAATTTTAAAGCAAAGATGCATACAAAAACTTTATTGCTAGTGATGCAATGGACTATTGGATCTTGGAATACGTTCATGGGATAAAAGTTTTGTGCCTTTGGAACAAATCGTTTGGGTTGATATAAAAGGCTTACTTTTGCGATCTTGGAGTAAAGATGCATTTAGGAAAAATTATGGATAAATGGGGACAGATTGTTCATCTTAATGATGGTCTTGGTGAAGATGTATTATAAGAACCAAGTTTGTATTTTGAATTCTTTTCAAAAGATTATTTCGGACGTGATTAGAATTCTAGTTGATTACAATGTTTTTTTCTTAGAATTAAATAGGAACCTGGTTTGAATCCATCCTTTAGCTCTAGTCTTCCTAAAAATAGAATGGAGAATGGTGAGGTTAATGATCATTTTCAAGATGATAGGAGCTTTTATTCTTTTCATGATAAGGATCGTTCTCTTCTGATTTGTTTGGTATTTATGAGACGTTGGAAAAATGAATAATAAAGAGAAAAAAAAGAATTATACTTGACCGTTCTAGTAATTAGGATTTTATGAAAAATTTGAAGCACACAAAAGACTTCTATGAGGGGAACAATCATAAAGATCAAACATAAAATATACAAGGGAGCGGTCCTACTGTTTCAGTCCTTCCTATTGTTGTTTCTTGTACTTCGGTTGTGTAGAATCCAAATATTGTTGCAAGTCCAGGGCTAATCCGGTCCAGGTAGCAGATCTAGTTCATGTGTCTGCTAGTATTCTGGTTGTATTTGTACTGACTACAGTGACAACTACAGTAACTGATTCATATTCTATGTCAGAAGGGGTTGTTTAACATCCAGTTTTGGGACGCTTGTTCTTAAGAGATTTGTTGTTTGGCCATGACATGATGAAATGATCACCACGGCGTGGCATGATGCTTGCTACCACGTGGTAACGACAGATGTGCAAATCCCTAAATTTTCTGGCCTTGAGCCCTATTTAAAGGAAGTTCTGGTTGGGATTTCCTCCACACTCAGCCTCCATCACCTCCAAATCACATTTGATAAACAGTAAACTCCCTTTTGAAGTTCTTGGCTCATTTTGATCGCAACATTCACACATTTTGTATGCTATGTATGATATGTGGTATTTTGGGGAACTCACTAGGCTTTGTGATTACTGTATTATGTTTAAATGTTGCAGGTTTTCTTATATTAAAGGAAGGGTGCGACTTCATTGCATCGCATCCATTGGAGATTTCCGAAATTAATAACTCTTCTGTCTATACTCAGATAAATGTTTTAAATCAAATATTTTTATTTAAATCTTTGAATTTGTAAACGGAACAAATGATTTTATTTTTAAATGAAAATTATGGTATGAAATTTCAGAAGTTACAAGTTGGTATCAAAGCCTTGGTTTGATGGATACGGGTACACCCTCGGGTGTGTCTGAACTCAAGCTCATGAATTAATAAAATCTTTTAAATAGAAAATGATTTTCTAAAAAGGTTTCTACAACGAAAGGGGTGAGATGCATGTAATTAATCGAGCTACCCATACATCAATGTTATGTTTTAGTATGCTAGTATGCTAGAATAGGGCTAAGGATCTACTCAAGATTACATAATAGAATATATGCTTAGAAGAGTTTCCTGGTTGTACCTGATATGTGAATTCTTAGAGGTGTAGGTTAGTAAGTAGGGTAAGGATCTTTAGTAATTGCATGTCAGAATTTCCTGATCTTTATGACCCCTTTTTTCTTGTTGGTTTGCTACTCCAATGTTGCTTGCTTAATTGCTTTGTGATATTTGAAATGTGTATTGGTGTTAACTAACTATTAAGTGAATCTGTTACGTTTCATGCCACAAAGATTAAATAACTTTAGAATGCTTGATTTGGCTCTATAGCACGTTTGAGTCCAACCATTGTAGTGTTGGATCTTTTTAGTTGTAAGGTTGTTTAATTTTTGTTGCATGTGATTTTATTTGTAAGATAACTAGTTGACATTGGAAGAGATTTCCTTTTCCAGTAATAGCAAGGTGAAGCAGGGTTCCTAGTGGATTAGGATTAATGTTAGAACACACTTATATGGGAAGTGGGATCCTATGAGTGCCTATAAAGTACCTTAGTGTGCTATTTAGCATAAGTACCTATGAGGGTAGCCATTGGGAAGTGACTTAGAGGATTAATGATGATTCTTTAGAAAATTACAAATAGGTGTAGAAGGTAGTATTGGGCCTGTACTACTAGAGGCATAAGATCCGTACCTGAATCAAGGAAAATCACAGGGTTTCTATGGAGCTGGTTGAGGGTAGGTATCATGATTTTCCACCATGATCCATTGAAGTGTGTTCCCGTCTTTATCGGCCTTTCTGTTATGGTTATTTAGGATAAGGATGCGTCTGGTAATTGCTTGGAATTTAATGGTCATGGCAATTTGGGTCTGATTGGTGTAGACCTGTGTCAGTTAGTTGATTCTAAGTCTCAAGGGCCTTGCTTGAAGCAGTGCTAGTTTAAGTTACGAGACTCAAGAAGGAAGCAATTGTGATGATCAACTTGGGGATTGTAGCATGAGGCTGAGTGATCAGCTGATGGATTAGGATTTCATTTTCTATGGCAAAGATTATGTTCTTCTAACTTTTTGTATTTGACTGAAAGAGGAGTGGACAAATGATTTCAGACGTGGATGTGGACTTAAAATGGGACTAGATAGTTATGGCTTCTATGGTATGATATGGTTTCCTTGAGATATTTCAAATGCGGGGAAGATATTCATTATCGTTGAGACAACTAAAAGATGAGATCAAGGGTCTACTTTCTTTGGAATTAGTTCGATTATGTTCTAGCTATATGTATCGGGTAATCAGTAGAAGTGAATCGGGACCAAGAACTTTCGTTATCTCTGATATGACCCGACTATAAGTATGAAGCCTCTTATATTCATGTTGATTCTTTCAATGAATTTCTTGATTTGAAATTGTTGGCCAGATGGGTGGTTAGTCCAACATTCTCAATCTAAAGATTTGGTGACATGATAAGACTGTAAGAATTATAGTTGGTACATCTACATGGGAAATGCAATGTTTAAAGTAGTAATGTTAGGGAAATTTCTAAGGTATTCATCTGAGATTCGGACTTTCCTTGAGTTTGGATGGTCCTTATCTAAAGGATCATCTTACATTGTGTTATACATACCAAGATAAAGGTTGGGATGTATCTGGTTGAGCTGGTTTGAAACTTGGTTGCTATCACACCCTCGGTCGGCAATGGAAACACTGAGTTGTGCGACGTTAGAATCTTGGATCACATAACTATAACGATCACAAGTTAGGCATAACTATAACGATGACAAGTCTTCGGTAGCTTCGTCGATCAACCAATTCTTTCTGGAGTGCAATCTTCCATCTCTTGGTTTCCTAGGAATACATGTAGTTGGAAAATGTCGACATAATGTTGGTTAGTTCACAGGTTTTGTACATTATACTTTGAAAATACTTTTTGTATATAAGTTTGTTAAGTTGTAAACGTATTTTGATTCTTTGAAAATATTGTTCTACTATTCATAGGTACTAGGGTTTCAGTAATTCTCATTCCTCTTATATACTATTCGTGTATCCATATCTGAGGGGTATCTTTAAGGAAATGAGTTATTGTAAGAGCAGGCTAACTATGAATAAACTCAATGTAGGTTAGTTGGATAGAATCCAACATTTTCTTACATAACTATATACTTATGACATGAATGGTATCACATTGTTTTATTATATAATTATAATTATATTGAAATAGATATTCTTAGCAAATCTTGTTGGATTAGGTGTGTAATTCTATAACTATAATTAGTATATACTAAAATTGATTGTAGCGCAGTCCTTTTGGGTTGCCCTCAAGACTAGAACCTAGACAAGATGATTTTGGAGAAAGCAGTTGATTTATTATTTGATTAATAAATTGAAATAAATGATTTATTAATATGTTATGAAAACAATATATTAATTAGAAATAGTAATATTTAATTAATATTTAATAAGAAATTAACTGGAATTAATTTTGGAATTAAAGGAATTAATTAACAAGTGTAGGGACTGAAATGTAATTGTTCAATAGTTGACCAAAAGGCCCTCTAGAACCCTCCGTAGGCTATGGACGGTTTTCATAGGCCTTAGGGTTTCTAGAATAGTCTTTGGTGGATAAACAGGAAAATGGATAATTACTCGGATTAAGATAATCTTGGATTAGGGCTTATCTAGTGTTTCCTGTCTGCACTATATAAGCAACCTAAACCCTATAATTTTCGACCACTTGTTCTTCGGAAGACTTAGCCGAAAATTTGAGTCTCTCTCCTCCTTCTCAATCATCTTCCATTGCTAGTGTTGGGTGTGAGCCATTAGAGGCATGACATTTATGATGCTTACTTTCAGGGCTTCATCAACACAAGCATTTGCATTGTTATTACTATATAACAATCAAGGTATGAATCTTCTAACCCTAATTTTTTATTTTGAAAGTATGCTAGTATGCTAGGGTTTTTCTATTCTGTTGTTCAAGTTGTGTGTTCAATTAGAGAAACATAGATCAACAATTAGGGTTGCATACACACATAAGATTTATATGTTTTGCATAATACCCATTAGTGGTATCAAAGCGTAGGTTTAGTTTTCTATTGAATTGATGTAATGGTTGAACTTGAACAAGAAGGAGCAAATATAATCGTCATTCAATACCATAAATGTGGCGTGTTTTTCCACTATGACGTTTTGTCTTGCGAAATTGTCCTAACATGATGTGGTGATTGTTACCACGACGTGTTGGATAGTCAGATCCTACAAATTCGGTTTTACGATATCTCATGAATTGATTAGGATAATTACCTTTAATAATATTTTTTAATTATATAAAACTGAATATTTTTAAAATGTAATTTGATATCCTTATCTGAATTAATGATTAGTTTATTTTTTTTAATTTAATTAATTGAATATTAATTTTGAAATTTTATAATATAACCTTAGTATTTTTGAAAAAGTTTTAAAATACACCCTTATTATATATAACATTAAAAGTCTAATATTACTATATATATATATATATATATATATATATATATATATATATATATATATATATATATATATATATAAAGAAGTCAGTCGAACCATTAGTACGCCTCATTCACAAAGCTGGCCTATAAGGGGAGTTTAAGGAAGTAGCCTATAAAATGTCTGTCATTGGGTATCCACTCTTACCCACCACTCCTCTGATTGGTGGAGGGTCGTTAGCCAAACGAGTTTGATAGGACAACCTAATCAAGCATAAGTCAGAAACCTTTGAAAAGTTTAAAGAGTTTAAACATGAAGTTGGGAATCAATTGAACAGGAACATAAAGATGCTTAGATCTGATAGAGGTGGTGAGTATCTCAGTATCGAGTTCAACGACTACCTCAAGGAATGTGCAATAGTTTCACAATTGACACCTCCTAGGACACCACAACTTAATATCAAGGTTGTAGAACTCGCTACTCGGTACCTGCTCGGTCGACTGGGGAGTACTCGGGGAGTACTCGGATTCGGTAATTCATGTAGAAATATTTTTTGGAAAATTATATATGTCAAAATCATAAGTTCAAATCATAATTTGATTGAAATATATAACCAAAATTAGATACATGTGAATACATAAAAACTGAAATACAAATAATTGTCTCACTACGTGGATAATTACTGAAAATTTAAGATATATATGTAGTAATAATCACATGTTTGTGTTAAATAATAAATCATTAAGTGCATTATACATATTAATCTTGAAATTCTTGATTTTTTTCTCTTTTAATGACAATTTTAACCCTTTGACCGAGTTTGAACGATTTTGACCGAGTTGACCGAGTAGGCCCGAGTTTGACCGATTTTGTCCGATTTTTGACTGAGTTTGACCGATTTTGACTAAATCTGAGTTTTTTGGCCGAGTTGACATTACTCGCCTCGGTGGAGGGCCGATTCGGAGTAATCGGCCGAGTAGGCCGAGTTTTACAACACTGCTTAATAGTATGGATAATAGCATAATCGGAACTTGCTAGGCATGGTTCGTTCCGTGATGAGTCGAGATTCACTTCCAATCTCTTTCTGGGGGTTTGCCTTAGAGACTTCCACCCACATTCTTAATCTTGTCCCAACAAATAAAGCTTCCAAAACACCTCACAAGATCTGGACTATGAAGGTTCCATCGTTAGCACAAATCAAGGTTTCGGGTTGTGAAGCTTTTGTTAGAAAATACCATTTCATTACACAAAGGAACCAAGAGATCATGGTAGATCAAGGGGCAGTTGCCTTAACAAAAGAACCAAGAGATCATGGTAGATCAATGCATATCGATACAAAATACCATTTCATTACACAAAGAGTAGAAGAATGTAACCTCGTTGTGAAGAGAGTATCGTCAGAAGAGAAACTAGAAAATCCCCTCACAAACGGTCTGAGTAGGGTCAAGCACGTTCTAAAATGCTAGGAATATTTCTCTGAAGGATGATATTAGTTTTAGTAGTTACATAGTTAGTTTTGAAACTTGTAACGAAATAAATGTAATTGATTTCTGGTAATTAAATACTGGAGATTTATTTATGAGTTGGATTACTACCTTTTGTCTATTATTTATTTTGTGTTTCATTTTTGCATGTTTTACTTCCGGAATAATTAGATTGTTCAAACATCCACAGGCGATCATACTTTTGGAAGTAAGCAGTGAATCAAGACTGTCATGAATTGAATTGTAGATTGTCTAAAGGGTTTTAAACATAGGAATGGCATTCCTGTATTATTCGTGAGTACTTTGAAATAGAAGTATTGGATTTACCCATGCTTAGATAATTACTTCATGGAATTTATAACAAGTAATTTTGAAACGATAAAATCTTATAATCTGTGAACGAAGATATATAAGTTGTTGTTTACAAGTTCGTTGTGCATTGATGATACGTAAACGCATCGAAAACTTGATGTTATAAAATATATTATTGTGCATGATTTGATTAGTAAATAGTACTGTAGTGACATAAGAACATGGTTTGGCATGTGGAATTAAAGATTGCACAATGAACATGGTGATTTGGGTGTTCAAGAGATTTATTGATTATGTATTGTGTTTCAAAAAAGGACATAGATCTAGTCTACATAAATAACACACACTTACACACTCACTTTTACACCTCTCAAGCATACCTCTACAAGTGGTATGAACCCACTATATATAGAGGTGTTTACATGTCTCTCTCTCACTCTCAAATACTCATTAGCCGTAAGGCTAATGCACCACATGCAAGTGGGTCTACAAGAGTCAAACCATCTACAAAGTCATACATGAAGAACTTTGCACCCCAACATTCTCCCCCTCAAAGTTAAGAATGGATGACCCACTTCAAATCTTCCAAAGTCGAGCAACTACACGGTTCGAGCCTCAAAGGTGACACATGTCGAAACAAACTTCAATCTTCAATTCTTCCATGATTCTTCAATTTGGGCTCTAGGATGCGAGACCATACAATCCGAGCATCATCGAATGATTAAGAGTATCCCAAACTCCAAATAATCACCATAAAGTTGAGCATAAAAAAAACACCCAAAAAATCTTCAATAAAACCAAACCCATTTTGAATACATCATTGTCGAACTTCCAATTACATTATTCCGTAAGCTTAAAAACTTCAAGAACACTTCGGTCTTCAAAGCCGCGTAATATGAAAAATTCAAGTTCGAATTTCCATATAAAACTTCTCCCCCTTTTTATAATCGAAATTTGATTATAAAACTCCCAAGGAAAAAGAACGTGCTCTATTCGGAATTTTTCGTGTCAAAACTCCCCCTTAACATGTGGCATAAACATTTTGCTTCAATCCGGAAAATCCAAAACATAATCAATTTTTAGCTTCGTTCACGGATCGTCTTTGACAAAATTTCTCAAAAAAAAAAGGTAGAAATTGTTAATTTCAAAATTCTGCAGTGACCCGGTGCGCCCAAAACAGCAAAATATGCAAAACTCTCCCCCTTTTCCAATGCTGGGTAGAAAGCATCAATTTGCACAAACTGTAGGGGATTGAAATGCATTTTCTTTAGTTTTCAGCAAAAACAATCCTTTTTGGAATTTGGGTATGAACCGCCAAACATTCGAAGTCTTAGTGACATAAGAACATGGTTTGGCATGTGGAATTAATGATTACACAATGAACATGGTGATTTGGGTGTTCAAGAGATGTATTGATTATGTATTGTGTTACAAAAAAGGACATAGATCTGGTCTACATAAATAACACACACTTACACACTCACTTTTATACCTCTCAAGCACACCTCTACAAGTGGTATGAACCCACTATATATAGAGGTGTTTACATGTCTCTCTCTCACTCTCAAATACTCATTAGTCATAAGGCTAATGCACCACATGCAAGTGGGTCTACAAGAGTCAAACCATCTATAAATTCATACATGAAGAACTTTGGACCCCAACAAGTACAAGAATATAAGTCAAAGTTTATATGTTCCTTTTTATCCTTAGGGAGGAAAAGTGATATCTTTTGGCCCCTCGATGATTTGGTGTTGACTTAGAGTGTCGGGCCCGACCAGGCCTAAAATTGATGTGTTCGATTAATAGTTCTTTGTCATTACAAATCAGAAATTGGGAAACAAAGTATTGGACAATGAGATTGTTTCTCTTCCATGTCTCATATCCGCACGATATCTTGCATAACGGAGGATTATATGATCACTTATCTTAGGACACGTGACTGACTAGGTTAGAGTTCGACAACAACTTTGAGAGCAAAAATTTGCTAATCAGTTTTGAAGAATATACTGGAAATTATAGTTATTAGACTTATCAAAGTGGAAGATTGTTGGATTAGGGGTCTAAGTCCATAATTATAATTACTATATACTCAAATTGATAGTAGCACAGTCCTTTTGGGTTGCCCTTAAGACTAGCAATTAGACAGGATGATTTTGGAGAAAGAGGTTGATTTATTATTTGATTAATAAATTGAAATAAATTATTTATTAATATATTATGAAACTAATATATTTATTAGAGAAAACATAGATCAACAATTAGGGTTGCATGTACACATGAGATTGATATGTTTTGCATAATATCCATAAAATCCAACTAGGAGAGTAGTGATATAACCATTATAGTGATTGCATAACATACTACAGTTATCTGTTTAGATCGAACACAGTGACATCATAATATACTAAAATTATTCGTTTGAATCGAGTGTAGCAACGACATAATATATTACTATTATCCATTTGAGTTTAGTATAGTGACGACATAATATACAACTATTATCCGTTCGAGTTAAGCGTAGTGACAACATAATATACTACTATTATCCGTTAGAGTCGAGCGTAGTAACGACATAATATAAGACTATTATCCGTTTGAGTTGAGCGTAGTGACAACATAATATACCACTATTATCCATTCGAGTGGAGCGTACTGATGGCATAATATACCACTATTATCCGCTCGAGTTGAGTGTATTGGCGATAGGGAATGATATTATTCCTATGATATGGGCAGATAACAATTAGGTATAATGTTTTCTAAGAGAGTTGGTGAGAGTGACGACTGGATATGATGTTTTCCTAGAGAGTTTGAAAGAGTGACGACTAGGTATAGTGTTATCTAGGAAGATTGGGTAGAGTATATACCAGACATAATATTATATCCTAAGAGTTTAATAGAGTAACGATAAAATATATTATATGAAAATGACAATATTTATAATGTGAAGATAATAATGATCTATACTAATTTGAAATAAATAGCATGTATTCCCTCCTAATTTTGATAAAAAGTTAGAAAAAGGGGTCATGAAACTCAATTTTGTGGCGTGCTTTACTAGACTCTAGGATCACGGCTGGTTGCATCGGGGGCTCTGGATCGATGGGGCTCGAGGGAATAATGATAATAATAAAGGAAAACTTTAGAAATAAATTTCTTCAGGATTCTATGTTGAAATTTCAAAGTAGAACAAGATAAAGAAAGGAGAATTGGGTGTGGAATGAAGGGAGGAGGCAACACTATTTATAAGTAAAAATTGTGGAGTGTTCCCTATGCAAGTTAGCGTGCGGAGGGAACTTGCTGACGTGGCTTCAGCCGCTGCATGACACGTGGCGGCTTCTTGTTGATCCGCATGGGCAGTGTGCGCGCCAGAAAACATGGATTCTTGTAAAAATCGTAACTTCCTAATACGAGCTTTGTTTTTGACGTTATTTACATCCACGTGTAGCTATCGACGAGTACAATAAATTTCCTTGAGGTTGTATTAGTTAACTGTGAATAATTATTAGCTCCTATTTTATACAATTTAATGATTTTGTGTAAATCATATTTGCCTCATACGGACTCTGATTTTGGCATTCTTTTTCTCAAAATTCTTATCTCGAGGAGTACTATGATTCTCCTTTTGGTGACTTTAGCTAAAAGTCAACCATTCTCTTCGTCGTTTTTTGACATTGTAACTTTTTGTACGCGATTGAGTTTTAAATCTTTTAAAAATCATAACTAATTCATATAGAGTCGGATTTTAACAAAATTTATATTTTCAGGATCTGGATAACATGTACTTTCAGAATATTAAATAAATAACATAACTTTTTGAACACTAATTTTTACGGATTACAGGCGTTTTGGCTGATTTTGTTATCTAATTTAATACGAACTCTTGTATTTTTATCATAGACTAATATATACTACATATTAAATCTATTGAAGTTTGTCACTTTTAGCGGTTAACGACCGACGACAATTTTCGAAGTGTTACATTCTCCCCCTGTTTAAGGAATTTCATCCCCGAAATTCAACTTGTGGTGTCAAACGGGGATGCACTATTGGGAGAATCTCAGTGGATTAGAATAAATATCTTCTTGAAATCTTATAATTATTTCTTTTTAAAATATACCATTCTATTTAATTTATCTTAAGGTTTTTCACTTGATTTACTTTATTGATACATATTATTACTACTTCAAGACGTTCCTCTCTAGGTAGATAATTTTATTAAGGTTGACCGAGCATTTGTTACAGTGAGTTCCTATAATTTAGTTTTTGACTAGGTATTTTCCCTACACAACGCTTCATCGATCATTGTAATATAGTTTAGAAAGTTATGTCTGCTGTGATTTTACTGTTAGGGTTGTATCTAACAACCGCAGGTGGGAATGTTAATTCCGTTTGGATCTATACATAGCTTTCATGTTTACTTAAGATTTAACAATTTTAGGCGAAGGTTAGCTGAAAACTAATTAGCTAAAGGATGTGTTGTCATTCTCATTTAACAACTGCTTTGTTTAACCATATAATATGTTTTATTAATCTCTTTATTGTTATAATTATACATATATATGTCATACGTATATAAATATATATAATTTCATAGTTTTTGTTCAGGATAATTTGTGCAGCGTAATAACTAAGTATTATGCTTATCCTTATAGTTTAGTTTTATAGAGAGTAAATCGACTCCCTAGGGTTCTCCTTCGAAATGAAGTTTGGAAATAATTTTGATTACTAGTGATAGTTCCCTTAGACAAGTACTTTCAGATACATAATTGTAGTCATAATGATCCCTCAGAAAAGTACTTTCTGATAGATAATGGTAGTGATAACGAGTCCCTCAGACAAAGATTTTCTTATACATAGTGGTGGTGATAGTGATTCCATAAGACAAGTACGTTCTGTAACATAGAGTGATAGTGACATCTGTGTCAACCCAAAAAAATACGTCACCAACTACTGTTAGATTCTAACGTTTTAGAACAACATGTAATAGGACAACCATGTAACCACTCGACACACACACACACAAACACACACACACACACACACACATATATATATATATATATATATTCGATTTTTTCCTTAATTACGTTAACATTTAGGCTAAAAAATTAGTGCATGAAAGATCATATCACCTTGAGAGTAGGCTTACATTTTTAGAATATACGCTTTGCCCCGATTCCAAAAAAAAATATAAACTTCATAAAAATCGAAATTAGTGTGGATGAGATATGATTCTTATGGTAAATAAAAATATATCGCACATAAAAAGTTAAAATATCAAAAACTATAAGGAGAATGGTTGACTTTTGGCAGAAGTCACCAAAAGGAGAAACGTAGTACTATTCAAAATATGGATTTTGAGACAAAGAACACCTAAATCGGAACCCGTGTGAAGGAGTCATAATTTTTATAAAATCATAATGGTTATTAAATATAGGCTGAAAATGAAAGTTGGAATTAGCCAAAATTACCAAAAATAAAGTTGTAGTATACATCGAGATCAACACGAATACATAACATTCGTTGAAAATGGAGCTCGTATGCGAGATTTATGAAATTTTGAAGTTTGATTTTCATGCACACGCGCACCCATGTGTAGTGCACAACATGCACCTGACACATGGATTTGTCAGGATGTGGATCAGGTGACACAAGGAGAAGAGGACATGTGGTAGTTACATGTGGCTCACATGCAATTGCATGACACGTAGTGCGCAACGTGCATTCCAAAAATGTCAATAAATAGCAGGGTTCGACATTCCACTTCAAACACACCTCTCTCTCTCTCTCTCTCGATATCCGTGTCACTAATTTTCGAGCGTCTCTCGAGTTCTAGACTCCCGAATTCTACCATACATCAATGGTTTCACGCATCAATGGTGAGTTCACGACCCCACTTTACTATTTTCAAACATTTTTTGGGAGGGGGGGGGGGGGAGTACATGTTATAAACTATCGTTTTCATAAATATTTCTAATTGTATAACGATAGTAATATGATTATGCTTAAAACATGAGGATGATATTATGACGGTAGATACTATGCCTAACTCTTAAGGATAATATTATTCCTAGTTGTTATATTGACTCATGCTGATAGAAAGCTTCATATACCTAGTTGCTACGCTAGCCAGCTGCCATGAAATGCAGTTTCTTTAGTCGTTACTATAGCTAACCTTTGGATAAGCTTAGTCCCTAGTGGTTACTCTCCCCAAATACCTTATCTACGTAATATGCTTTAACATATATATATATATATATATATATATATATATATATATATAATAAATTGCGAATAAATACAACGAAGAATAAAAACGTGATCGACCAGGGGAGGCACCCACAAACAAGTGATAGATGAGACGCGATTCATCACCTACCTAAATGACCTTTAGCTGTAAAGCCACAATCCTATAATCGTTAAATATTAAGTGTTAGATGAGACGCGATTCATAACTTTCTAAACAACGACGACGTCTGATTAAGCGTCGATATACTGGGTGGACGACAATAATAGTCATAGCTTGATTATAGGAACTCATGGTAACATTGTTAAACTAATCTATCTGAAAATTACTACCAGGAATTACACCTAATAAATTACCAATAGAACACAACTCAAGTATGAAAATTTAGCAAAAATAATAATGTTGACATAACAAATCCTCCAAAACCATTTAAAGTATACAAAAATTGTGAACTCACCAACATTCAGTTGACCTTTCAAACCATATGTATTCTCAGGAATGAGCCCAAAAGGAAATGGGTAAGATTATGGTGTTGCATCAGGAGGCCTATGCATTTTATTATTTTACTTTCCTTTCATGTGGTACCTGTACCTTGAACACCCGTGTAACTTATATTACCTAATGAATAAAAGTAACATTTGCATAATATTTTTGTACTATTCAATGTGACTTTGTGTCTATGATCCAATATCCTAACGTCACATAACCCCACATATTCTCCGTCGATCGGGGGTGTGACAACATCAGTTAAGTACTTACTGGAACATAGAGTGATAGTGACATCAGTCAAGTACTTACTGGAACATATAGGGATGGTGAAATAAGTCAAGTACTTACTATAACATAGAGTGATAATGATATCATTCAAGTACTTACTAGAACATAAAGTGATACTGACATCAATCAAGTGCTTAATGATGTTGGGTTTTGAGCACTATAACACTCATATGGTGCACATGCAACCTTATATGCATTGGATCTAAGTTTTCTCTAATTAAATATGCAATTTCATATTTCCAAAGCATATATCCTAAGTAGATGAATATCTCTTGATGTATCTTGTATTTCTTGGCCTTTAAAAGCTTTAGCACCTCAAATGGGATGCCTCTAATGTGTCACAAACACCAAATGCAAGAGGAGGCTTATGAGGAAAGGCTAGATAGCACTAAAATCGGTTATGGTTCTTCTCAAGCATGCATTGGCCGATTTTAGGGGTTAATGATTTGCTTTTATAAAGTGGCAAAGACTAGGGTTACATCCATGCAAACCCTAATTCACCATGACCCTTCATATTTCTTAGGCCCTTTGGGTTTAAACCTTCATGGACTATCCTATAGGTTTAGCCCATCCTAATCAACCATGGATCGTTAACGCATACTATAAGTATTACTAATTTACTTAATTAGTCCCCGTAAATTTAATCAGTCTCTTTTGATCACTAAATTAATTCCAAATTAATTCTTGATCAATTCTAATTAAATATGATTTCTCAATTAATATATTATACTTATAATATATTAATAAATCATAAATAACCTCTTCCTCAAAAGTCCATCCTATCAAATTCCTCTGGTGAAGGCAACCCAAAAGGACCATGCTACTATCGGGTCAAGTACATACCAATTATAGTTATAAGCTTAGACACCTAATCCAACAACTGGGACATAGACTCGAAAGATATCGAAGGCCTTTCATATTTTAAAGGATTTTTGAAACAATTCATTATATATGTCTTTTGGGGTGTAACTCATATATAAACCCCATTATAGCCTCCTCTCCCCTCACATCATCAGCTCCCATTCTTTTAGAACATTTTGTAACCCTAATTCACATTATGAAGCCATTCCAAGCTTAAGAAAGTGTGTGTTTTGTGCCTTGAAGAAGAGGGAAGTAACTAGAGCTCATCTTGGAGGATTAAAGCACTTTGGATATGGGATTTCTACCTCATTTGCAACCTTTTGAAGTTATAATGCTTGCAACTTTACCCCTCCATCATATAGATCTAGAAATGGATATTTTAATGATGCGTTTTGGTCCTAAAATGTTAGATATTGAGGTTGGCATGTTCTTGATTCATTAAGTTGTATTTCAGACCTTATTAGAGGACTTATTTCATAAAAATGGAGTCCCAATGGTTGGTTTTGTCCCATGCATGTTAAGGAGAGTCTTAAGGCATTAAGATGTTGGGTTTTTATGGATTAAGCACTTAATGAGCATGCAAGGTCATAAAGTTGGAAACTTTATGACTCCTAATGATATTTTGACCTTGGATCTGCAATTGGACGTATTAAGTCGTTATATTAAACATTTAATGGGAAAATGAAGAAGTCTGGGGTTACACCGAGCGTACCTCGGAGTACACCCCATGTACCTCCAAAGTACGCCCCATGTACCTCCAGAGTACACCCTGCGTACGCTTACTAGGTTGAATCGGTTGGGTTGACTTAGTTGACTTATGGATTTTTGACTAGTTTGACCTTGGACTTTGACTCTTTTTTACGTCATTGACTTTCGACCAAGTTTGACTTTAGGTCAAACTTGAGGGTTGGATTGGTAAATAAGATTTTATATGGTTTTGATATTAGTGGATCCGTGTGAGCAAGCAGTGAAGCAAGGAACAGATCGCAGTATTCTCGAGTTTCTTCATTTCAAGTGAGTTTCGTCTAATTGTACTATGGGTCGAAGGCACCAATGTCGAACCACTAGTTTTTGTTTATCTATTAGTATAAGGATACCATAGGGACTATGGATAGTCACATAGGATAGACTGGGTACTCTTGATTTAGGCTCTCTTACCTGTTACTTGTTTAACTGTGGTTCTAGGGTAGGATCATCTGTCGAGGTGACTATCTCACCTCTAATTATATACAGTCATGTATTTCTTAGATTGTTGCTACTTAGTATGACACAGTGATATAGTCATCTGTTAGATCTGTATTCTGGTGTCGAGTATGTTGATAGATTGTGGTGATCTGTTAGATCTGTATTCTGGTGTCGAGTATCCTGATATGCTATAGTGATTTGTTATATTTGTATTTTGGTGTTGAGTATGTTGTTATGTTGTAGTGATCTGTTAGATCTCTATCCTAGTGTCGAGTATGTTGATATGTTGTAGTGATCTGTTAGATTTGTATTCTGGTGTCAAGTATGTTGTTATGTTGTAGTGATTTGTTAGATCGGCATCCTGGTATATAGGATGTTGTTATGCTATAGAGCATTGCTAGATCTGTATGTTATTTGTACTTAGTGGTTATCATCTGGCGGAGTGCCCTACAGACTGTTTGTGGTTATGTAGGATAGCCTTATAACTCTTTGTCTAAGCTCTCTTACCTGTTCCTTGTTTGGTTGTGGCTCTAGAGGAGGATCATCTGTTCGGGTAGCTATCTCGCCTCTGGCTACTTATGGTTACACATTTCATGAAGGTTAGTTGGTAGTGAGATTGTGTGCTGTGAGAGGAGTAGTAGACGGGAGTGAGTTGTATGATTGTTGTTTTCCTTTTTTATGTGCTTGCTTGATCCTTGTTTGTTTATATGTCAACATATGGTGGTGGTGGATTGAGGAGATCCTGCTTCGTGTTGTAAGCCAAGATACCCTGTGCGAGCCGGCTGTAAGCCGAAGGCATGGAGGTTCGGGAGGAGCGGTTGGGTTGACGCGGTGGGCCAACAAACCATGATATTCCATCCCAAATAGACTGAGGCCTATGAGGCGGTCCAGTCAGGCCAAAGACCAGAAGTTATGCACGCTTCTATGTTTATCATCTGGGGTATTTTGGGAGAAACTCACTAAGCGTTATGCTTACCTAGTTGATTATGGTTTCAGGTATCATCTGTGATTACGGGAAGGCGAAGGCGGGACTGCACACACTCATCAACAACATTGAAGATTCCGTGTTTTCTACAATACTCTAATTTATAAAAAATATAATTGAGAATAGATGGTTTTTTTAAATAATGAATTAACAAATTGGGAAGTTTTACCTTAATAAAAATGAAAAACTTTGGTTGTGAAAATGGGAGGTTACATTTCTCGAGGGATTCAAAGTGTTCTATGTAACGTTATGTAATAATTTGGCAAATACTGTTAATGCTACTAAAATTAAGCAGTTTTTCGACTGCATGATTTTTCCCAACTATGGTAAGACTCAGACAAGAGTTGTGCAATAGGGATAAATGTTACTTTCTAAGACTATATAATTCTAGAATCATGTAACCTACATATCCTCCTAAGAATTAATTGCATGTGTTAATTAGCTTTTACCAATTTTGTGGTTTAGAGAGTGTTTAAATCTAGTGTTCACAAAACTATATCATCATTTTAGTCTTTATGCTATTTATTTAACGAGGATGTACTAATTTCTAGGAGAGGATCCTAAGTAGCGTCTCTCGTGCCAATGAAAAATGCTCTTCCTCAAGCGTTACCTGCTTGATTTTCCAATCTAGGGCAGTTTCTTTTGAAGTGGACAGTTTCTCTACATTCATAGCAGTTGTGATTTCTTGTTCTCAAGTTTGTGGCGCATTTCAGGCTCCTATAGGACTTAGTGGTGTGGCCCTTCTTACCATAATTATTACATATTAGCGCTCTACATACAACATCATGGTGGTAGTTACATGATGGGTTTTATGCATAAGAAACAATCCTATGTGCTCATACAAACCCTAAAGCTTGGATCTAGGTTTCTCTATTGTACATGCTTTGAATCCAAGACTAATAAACTTAGATCTAACATATTATAAACTGAATTAGGGTTTAGAGAATTACCTTTGATTGTTATATAGCAATAACAATCAATTCCTTGCTTGGATTGGCTTTAGAAAGCTTAGTGCCTCAAGTACTGCACCTCTAATGGAGTCACAAACACCTTATGCAACTTGGATGAAGAGGAGAAGAAAGGAGGCTGCCCAAAAACGACTAGAAACCCTAGAGAATTAGTTCCACACGTTTTTGGGGCCTAAGGGGTCCTTTATATACCTGTGTGGGCTGCTTGGGTTTCAGTCAAAACCCTAATGGACAGCTTAAACTTTAAGCAGCCCATGGAACCTTTTGGATAAGGCCATGGACGAAAATATGATGGGCTCCCATCATAATTTCGTTCACCCCTTGTTCCTTTAGCATTCCTTATCCTAATAACTTAATTATCCAATAATTGTAGTCCAGTCCCCTAAATTTAATTAATCTCTTTTAGCCACAAAATTAATTCTTAATTAATTCTTGAATAATATTAATTAAACAATATGATTTCTCCTTTAATATATTATTCTCATAATAAATTAATAAATCATATTTAAACCTTTCTCTCCTTAATTCATCCTACATATTGCTATGGTGAAGGCAACCCAAAAGGACCATGCTCATAATCGGGTCAAGTACATACCAAAATAGTTATGGACTTAGACACTAATCCAACAGTCTCCCACTTGGATAAGTCTAATAACTATTTTCCGTATGACTTCAGAACCTGATCAGCAATCGTAGCTTTCAAAAGCCGCTGTCAATTCTGATCTTATCAGATAGCGTGTCCTCTAGATAAGGGATTATATATTCCTCCATTCTCAAGATATCGTATAGACAAAAGACATGAATTTCAATCATTCTCTCTATACTGTTTCCCGACTTCCGATTTATGACAACTGATAACAGACTACAATTGAACACATCAACTTAGTCCCGGCTTGGCCAAGCGCTTAGGTGTCATCACTAAATCATCGAGAGGCCCACAGATATCGCTTTTATCCCACTTTGAGTAAAAGGAATGGATAAACTTTGCCTCATATGCTTGCTTGCATTTACTGATCGAATCATACACAACAATAAGTTTTATAACACCAAGTTACTGGTGCGTTTACTTATTATCAATGTACAACCGACCAACAAATAACAACTCACATGTCTCGGTTTTAAGAATATATAATATTATCGTCTCACTAATCACTCGTGATGAAGTGATCCAAGTGAGCGTGGGTTTAATCCAATACTCTAATCTTATCAAAGCACTCATGAACTCTGCAGCAAACTTGTGCTATGTCTAAACACTTCAGACAATCTACAGACAGATTCATGACAGTCTTTATTCATACCTACTCCCAACGTATGACTGACCGTGGATATTTGAATAACCTAGTTATTCTGGAAGTCAAAACATGCAAACTGAAACATAATAATAATACTTAATCCTATATGGCCTCAAACTTGTGAGAGTAAATAAAACACTTCTATTTAACCACCATATTGATTACTTATTATTATCGTTTACTGTTTCAGAAAATCAACTTATTACTCAAATTACAACAATAGCTGTCCCATGCATAAAGCATGCACACTATGTTTCCTATGGTCCTTACTTTGTGAAATAGATCAATTGAAAAACCTTTTCAATGATGCTCATTTCACAATTCCCAATCCTTATCATTAGTGTAAGAACACAAGGTTCTTTGCTACTATTAGAATATGCTAGATTCTAACATCTTATGCAACGATCCTTTCATAAAGTCATAGCACAAAAGTCACCTAGACTTGGCTAATGAAATTACAAAGTACTCTATCAGAAATTGTTGCAAGACAATTCCATAGACGCGAAGTCTCACATTCAAAGTACATTCCTTTGAACATCCTTCTTGCATAAAAGTTTCTAATCTGGACATAGACTCTCAACATCCAACTTCCAATATGGAAACATTTCCATACTTGCCAAATGACAACTCATTCTTAATAGAATCTTATCTATTCATAATAATGTCAATATGGTCCATCCAATACCATACTTCCAACTACTCACAAGCGACCAATCCTCAGCGAACTTTGGATTGTCCTTTGATAGTTGTTTAATTATTTTAGTCAAAACTGATTCTAATCCTTTTTCCCACTTAATGCGCTAGACATTTGGAAAATTTTAGAATGGTCAAATATTATAACATTTGCAATCGATCCTATACCCGAAGCGTATGGGACACGATGCATAATGTCTTACATAAAGATATGATACCTTACCAATCTTTTGCCATAATATTTTATGTGTCATGTTCTCACAATTCGAACTATGAAGAGGGATGCCGTAATCATAATCGAATTTTAAGAACACACAATGTATCCTTTGACTAAAAATATTAAAATTTCTCAATCTAAGCTTTAGATTTTGAAACGAAGTATAATATTCTCTCCCTTAATTATATTAAAACAACTTTTCAACCCATGCAACTTTGCAAATTGAATCTTTGTTTTTCTATAATTAATATTGCTAACTTGCAATACTCGCCATAATAATCATACAAGCATAACACTTATGCTCCCACTATCATGATGATTATTATCATATAAGCATAACACTTATGCTCCCACTAGCTTTGACATGTATCCAGAAAACAAATGAACTTTCAGAAAACAATGCCTATTGAATTTCTGAAATTCATATTTCTAATACCAGATGCTTCGATAAGCCTTTATCTAGGCTTCTTAACCTTATACACCTTTGTCTTAGATAGCTCATATGTGTGTTTAAACAATTCAGAACTTATGTTACTAAGTTCCAAATGTTGAAACTAATTGCCAAATCTCATAATTCGAACTATGGAAAGGGATGCTGTAACCATAATCGAATTTTGAGAATACAATTTTCACAATCGCTATCTTCTTAAAATCTCTTTTAGTGAAAGCATTTCCTCACAGTCATTTTCATGAAGGAGGGAATCTTATGACACTTAGATTTTATGGTGTATGAGTTCCTATCCATGCGAATTTTCCAAAACCAAGGTTTGCGACAAATCCAAACTCATATGGACTGAACTTTCTTAATCTTGATTTCTTGCCTTATGGTAACACGAGTGCCCACCATGTCTTCCAAGTAGTTTAGTAACTTGTCCTTACATATCAACGTACTTTCCATCGACTAAGGCTCTAGTATGCATTCAAATGAGAACTCATAGAACTCACATACGCAATTAACTCAATTGGAATGGCACAAAAACAAAATAATGTCAGCAAGATAGGTTGCAAACCTCAAGTCGTGTGCTAGTGATGATCGATAAGGTATATTCTTGATTTGTTCTTGAAACCTTTCAAGACCATTAAGACTCCCACTGACTCCTTGACATATAAGATTCTCTTTTCAAGAAACATTTTTTGACAAAGCAAATATTCAAGAGTTAGTGTAGTTCTTATCAACACAAAACACTTCACAAATTGGTCCTAGTTGGTCTTTGTCTTATCCAAGACATCACAACTTACCAAATTCTAATGTGCAAGAATAAGAAAACTTTTCCAAATTCCACATTTGATGAGTGTTATAAACCTACTTAAGACTTGTCACTTAATGTCACAATCTTGGAGTATGACTCTAAGACTTGATATTGGAACGAAGTATGATTGAATCTTTGATTTAATCATTTCTACAATTCTTGATTCCTCTTCTTAGACATGCAAATGCACTAAGACTCACTTAGAGGATCAATTGAGATATGGTTCTTAATCATTAAGACTTCATCATAAAACACAATAAAAGGTACTCTCCCTTCTTCTTAGAATGGAGAAACTTTTATCTTTCTGCCTTCTTGATTCTTCTTATTCGTTCTGCTATTGATTGAAACTATTTCAGTTAACTCAGAATTATACTCAATCTTATAAGTATAACCATATTTACTAAACTTTATTAAATCATGACGAATATATTTGTCACTCTTGTGGTAGACTTGATCAACGTACGACCTAGTGTACTCGATCTCATAGTCCTTCAATTGACACTTTGTCAAAGAATTAGTCTAAGTTTCCCAAATGTGAAAGTTTTTCATTCATCATACAATACACGTTGCATGATTCCAAGTTTCTGTCCAATTGAAAGTTGGGTGATGAGAAACTCTCTCTATTTGGTAAACTTTTGATATGTCCACAAATAACATAATTAAGAATCAAATCCATTGTTGCTAATAATAGAAACATTCAAACATCAATTTTTTCATACATGCCATCGCAAGGATAAATAAATAAGATAAAATCAAAATTCATTTTATTGCGGAAAAAAAATTGTCCTTACAATGCAATTCAATTGAAAAACTATGTTATTACATATTTCTTAACAATCTATTCTAACTCCAAGTAGTAGCTTAAGAATCCATTCTTCAAGTAATGCGATCGAAATCCATTTCTTCATGATTAGATTCAGCTCACTTCTTCCCTCAAGCTTCCTCTCTTTTCTTCGATCCTACAAAACATCAAAATGTAATCTTATCACATCATGTAGTAAGAATCTAGAATAGGAACTCAAAAGAGTTAGATAATGGATTTTACCTGAAGCAGAGCCATACGTCTTGACTCTCCCATCTCTTAGATCTCTCAGGTAGTTAGGGCAGCTTCGTCTCCAATGCCCCTTCTCTTGGCAATAAAAGCAAATGGACTCCTTGGGCACAGCACATCGGACAATCACAGACTTAGTTCTTTCTGCACTTCCAATGTTGCCAGTGTCCATTGAAGTTTGGGAGTTTGATTCACTAGACAAGTTTGCTTGACCAGCACGCCAAATCATTGCTGATTCAGTAGCTATAAGCAAATAGGTGAGATTAATAAGGGTCACGTCGTGATCCATCATATAGTACTCTCTAACGAACTCACTATATGATTTAGGAAGTGACTGAAGAACCCAGTCAGCAGCCAACTCGCTTGAAATCTCGACACCCAACATGCTTAACCTATCAATGGGTGACTTCATCTCTAAGACGTGTGCATACACAGGTTTCCCATCTTCGTGTTTACTTGCCAAAAGGGCTTGAGTGAGCTTGAACTTTTCAAGCCTTTGAACTTGTGGGTCAGGGAGAACGATTGGAGGAGGTGGAGGAAGTGAAGCATGACTCTCATTTCCTTGATCGTATCTCGGAACGTCATCTTCATTTGGAAAGCTTGTTCCAAAGGATTTAGGAAGACCATTGTAAGATTCAGACATCTACAAAACGGGATGCCGTAATCTAGTTGTAAAATATTTGAAGGTAGGTAAATGACGATTTACCAATTTCCACCATGAAAAACGAAAAGGAAGATTAAGTTTTAAATGAATTGAAACTCCTAGATCTTTTGAGATTCATTGAACTTTTCAATGGCATGTTTAATCTCGATTATGCCCTACTATTTGTGACTGGGATGCCGAGGATCACAAATAAGGTGTGAATAACCATACAAATCACGTGGTGCACCCAATGCTACTATCACCTAATCAATGTGCCGGTTAGCCACACACGCTCCATTGATCTATGACAAAAATCGAGTCACCCTTCGCTACCAATGTCATCCCCAAATTAGTGTGCCGGTTAACCACACACGCTCCACTAACGTTTGACAGGGGTACGAAGTGTAATTCTATGGATTAGCATACAATTTCACATTTTTCCTAAAGTAACTATGATTTGGGAATTTGAAAAAGCATTTAGTTACTTTGTACTTCATTATACTTATAATGGAAGGTTTATGTCCTATCCTACCCGTTCGGCTAACGACCCTCCACTAGTCAAGAGTGCGGTGGGTAAGAGTGGATACTCATTCAATCGCCATTTTATAGGCAATTTCCTTAAACACCCCTTATAGACCAGCTTCGTGAATGAGGCCTACTAACGGTAAGACTGACTATTTACTCATATATAATACTAGATTTTTAATGTTATATATAGTATAGGGTGTATTTTACACTTTTAAAATACTAGGTGGTTTAACTTAGTAAATTATACTTTTAATTTAATTAAATGTAAACCAAAAACTTTATTGGTTTATTAAATCACTTTTAATTATACACTTTAATTAATTAACAAAACCATAAGGGTGTGATTCAAACTTTTCAAATTACTAGGGTTTTAGAATTTAACATTTCAAAATTAAACTTATAATCAACTTTTAAATTCCAAAACTTGAGGGCAAGTTTTGAAACATTTCAAAACATTAGGGATCAAATAACAAATAATTCAAATTAAACAATTAATTCATAATTATCTACATTTGACCTAATCTTATTTTAGTCATTAGATAATTGCCAAATAACTTTAAATAATCCATATTTATCACATAAACAACCAATATTTAAAAGATTTGAAATTATCTATTGTTTTGGCAAGGATAAACATATAATTAAGATAAAATTCGGATTTTAGCTTCATAAAACAATTTAAGCATCAAATCCAAGTCAAAACAGCAGCTAAATCCCGAAATACCCTCTGCCTGACGCACTGACTCGCCGAGTCAGACTTGGACTCGCCGAGTTGTGTCGGGTAGAGGCAAAAAAAACTCGTTTTTAAGCAAACAAAACAGTTAAGCATCACATACAACTGAAACCAATCAAGGCTCTGATACCACTGATGGGTTTTATGCATAAGAAACAATCCTATGTGCTCATACAAACCCTAAAGCTTGGATCTAGGTTTCTCTATTGTACATGCTTTGAATCCAAGACTAATAAACTTAGGTCTAACATATTATAAACTGAATTAGGGTTTAGAGAATTACCTTTGATTGTTATATAGCAATAACAATCAATTCCTTGCTTGGATTGGCTTTAGAAAGCTTAGTGCCTCAAGTGTTCCACCTCTAATGGAGTCACAAACACCTTATGCAACTTGGATGAAGAGGAGAAGAAAGGAGGCTGCCCAAAAACGACTAGAAACCCTAGAGAATCAGTTCCACACGTTTTTGGGGCCTAAGGGGTCCTTTATATACTTGTGTGGGCTGCTAGGGTTTCAGTCAAAACCCTAATGGACAACTTAAACTTTAAGCAGCCCATGGAACCTTCTGGATAAGGCCATGGACGAAAATATGATGGGCTCCCATCATAATTTCGTTTACCCCTTGTTCCTTTAGCATTCCTTAGCTCAATAACTCAATTATCCAATAATTGCAGTCCAGTCCCCTAAATTTAATTAACCTCTTTTAGCCACATAATTAATTCTTAATTAATTCTTGACTAATATTAATTAAACAATATGATTTCTCCTTTAATATATTATTCTCATAATATATTAATAAATCATATTTAAACCTTTCTCTCCTTAATTCATCCTACATATTGCTATGGTGAAGGCAACCCAAAAGTACCATGCTCATAATCGGGTCAAGTACATACCAAAATAGTCATGGACTTAGACACTAATCCAACATTACACTCATTGCATAACGGAATATTTCACGCATAATGTCTTATTGGAGTGGGTGATAGGATGTTTGTTAGGTTAGCTTTCCTCGAGTCTTGTTTTATCCTTAGTGGTTGCTGTGAGTCATCATTAGACTTCCTTTTCTTGTTTCTAGACTTTTTGAGGTAAGCTTTCTGGACGCTAGTCCCCTAACGGGTTTCCTGATTGGTTATGCCAAAAGCTATCCTCTTGGCACTATCATATGTAGTTAGTGTGGATGCACTGACCAACCCTTGAATATGTTGAACTAATCCTCATATATACCTTTCTATCTTCTTGTACTCTAGGGTAACAAGGTTGGGATAAAAAATAGCGTGATCAATGAAGTGGTTGGTATAGGTTGTAATGTATGCATCTTGCATGGTAAGATTCTAAAGCTCTTGATCTAGCTTTTGCATTTCCTCTTTGGGGCAGTAATAATCAATCTGTAGTTGGTTTAGGACATCCCGATAGATGGAATTAGCTATGCTAATACCCATTTTTTGGCATGGTTGTTCCACCATGAAGTCGTTGTATCCTCAAAGGTAAAGGCAGCAAACCTAACTTTGCAATTTTCAGCTTAGAAGCTGATCTCAAATATTGACTCCATCTTCACAATCCAGCGAGTCTGTCCTCATACTCCTTCATTTTTCGTAGAAGGATTTGGGCTTGAAATTTATGAATTCCTTATAAGTACAAGCCCTTGGGTGACCTCCGTTACCACACCGAGTAGTATCTTCTCTAATTCCTCATTGACCGGATCTAGCATTCCTATTGTTTTCAAAGTTAGATAGGGCATCAACGACCCATTGGGCGATCAGCGCCTCAATGGTTGATAATTCCATGGCTACTGGATCTAGATTTGTTGTGCCCTAGGGTTTCTTCTGGTGACTCTTCTTTGAGGCATGTTTGGATCCTACTGGATCTAGATTGGTTGTGCCCTAGGGTTTCTTCTGGTGACTCTTCTTTGAGGCCCTTGGGTGATCTCCATTACCACCCTGAGTAGTATCTTCTTCGATTCCTCATTGACCGGATCTAGCATTCCTATTGTTTTCAAAGTTAGATAGGGCATCAACGACCCATTGGGTGATCAGCGCCTCAATGGCTGTTAATTCCATGGCTACTGGATCTAGATTGGTTGTGCCCTAGGGTTTCTTCTGGTGACTCTTCTTTGAGGCATGTTTGGATCCTATTATAGTTATTAAAAGAGAGAGTGTTAGTCGGTTACACCTTTTTTATAGATACGGGTATTAATGACTAAGCGTATGAGCTAGTGTAAAAACAAGTATCACAAAAAATTATAAGTTAGGAGTGGAAAGCTTCGATGTTCTAAAAGGCTATCTCTAGGAGGATAGCGATGACATTTGCATCTTGCATAAATGAACTTCACATTATACGTGTAATCTATAGGTCTTAGGATACAACTTGTCTTAGTAAGTCTACCATACTAGATTGGAGATCTATTGTTAAGCGGATCGAGTTCTTATCTTTGTCACATAGGCACTTGCCTTTGTGGTGATGATTTTTCTCTGCATCTTGTTCCTGGAGCTTTAACCCTTTCACTTAGTCCTTGATCGTTCACTAACCTTTGGGTCGTGTTAGATAGGACAATGATGCTTCCTTTGATGCCTCCTAAATCATCATTGACGGTGTGATTCTGATTGACGTGACGTGTAATGCGAGTGGCTAGGGTAAGTGTGATGAATCTAGGTGATGTTTTAAGAAAAATGGATAAATAGTGAATACCTTGGTGTTTTTCAAGCCTTAATGTGGAATGGTATCTTATCCATAACCTTCATTTATCACAGTTGTGCTTTATGATGGGACCTCCTAAAAAGTTTTGAATGACTTGTGTAATAGTGGTGATTGTGGAGCCTCTTCCTCAGTGATGGGTTCTAGCTTTTATAAATTTTAGCCTTCTTATTCTAATACCACGGGAAATCATCTTCTTTCTTAGTGGGAATTGTCTCCTCCTCAGCAAGATTTTCTTCCTCAAAGGACTCAAAAGGGTCCTTAGATGGTTCTTATGATGATTCAGTTGGCTCTCTAGATGTTTATGAGGAATCGTCCTCCTTGTGAGGTTCCTCGTTGGGGTTCAACGAAAAATAGAGGTATGGGAACCTCATGCAATGTATATCCTTTATTTTAAGAGTGAGTGGCTTAACTTGATATTTCTCTAGAAATTATTTCCTTACCATGTTTCCAAGATTTGCTATTTTGATGCGGTGATCGTACGATCTCTCCTAGATAGTACTGATTTGCATCGTTGGGTTCTAAATTCTATGGGATTCTCAAAATTTTAGTCTATCAACTACTATAACCAAAATTAGTTGTATATCAGTCTAACCATAAGTACGCATACGTGTACAGGCTATGCCTAGTTGTGTTTTCCCCCACATATTATGCTAATCTTAGATATTGTATTTGACCTAAACTCTTGAGTTTGCGTTTCTACAGAATTCGTTGTATGATACACACACACACACATATATATACACACACACACACACACATATATATATATATATATATATATATATATAAGTCTATATTTGAGTCTTGTTAGAGTGTTTTATTAACTCTTATTTTGTACTTCAAGACTATCAAGTAAGGACTGGCTAGGTGAGAAGTGTCGGAGGGCAGGACCATTTTAGCATATAGTTGTTCTGAAATCCAGTAACCCAAGCGACATTTCAAACTAGATAAGTCTCCCATAAGTAGTCTATCAGTAGTGTAATTAATATTAATACTTTTATTTGTAGGTCGAGGACAAACTTAATCAGAGTATAAGCCCCTAGGTTATAGTCGTAATTCCTAAGGAAGTACTAGTTCACTATAGCCATTACCTATGATACCAATCCGTCACACCCTCCAACGACGGCGGAAACACCAAGTTGTGCGACATTAGAATGTTGGATCACGTATATTGAAGACACATTGAACAATGCAAAACCATATAAAACATAAATATCACTTCCATTGCAAATAAAAATATAACATCAGAATATGCTTATGAAATTACTATAATTTCTAATAAAAAAGTTTCCTTGATAGTTAGGCATAACTATAACGATGACAGGTCTTTAGTAGCTTTGTCGATCAACCACTTCTTTCAGGAGTCCAATCTTCCATCTCTTGGTTTATCTAGAAATACATGTAGTTTTGAAAACGTCAACATAATGTTGGTGGGTTCAAGGGGTTTTGTATATTATACTTTGAAATTACTTTTTGTATATAACTTTGTTAAGTTGTAAAAGTATTTTGATTCTTTGAAGTACTATTCATAGGTACCAGGGTTTCTGTAATTCTCATTTCTCTTATATACTATTAGTGTACCCGCATCTGAGGGTTATACTTAAGAAACTAAGTGCTTTTAAGAGAAGGATAACATATTTTCTTATATAACTATATACTTATGACATGAATGGTGTCTTATTGTTTTATTATATAATTATCATTAACATACAATTATATTTAAATAGATATTCTTAGTAAATCCAACTGACGGAGTGGCGATATAACCGTTATTTAAGTAGAGTGACGGCATAACATACTACAATTATTTGTTTAGATCGGACGCAGTGAAGGCATCATATACTGATATTATCCATTTGAATCGAGTGTATCGATGACATAATATATTACTATTATTTGTTGGAGTTAAGTGTAGTGACGACATACTATACTACTATTATACCCCTTCGAGTTGAGCATAGTAACGACATCATATGCTACTATTATCCATTAAGTCGAGCATAGTGACGGCATAATATACTACTATTATCCGTTTGAATTGACTGTGGTGACGGAAAATATACCACTATTATTCGTTCTAGTTGAGCGTAGTGACGATAGGGAATGCTATTATTCCTATGAGTTGGACAGAGTAATGACTAGGTATAATGTTTTCCTAGAGAGTTGGCCAGAGTGACGACTAGGTATGATGTTTCTGTGACAACCCGTAAATTGTTCCGTTGTTGTAACCCATTCCCGTCGATAAAACCCGTTTGTCTTTCAATTTTCCCGTTAACATTTTGGATTAGGTTATTTAATTTAAGACTTTTTAGAATGACCTCGTAAGTATCCAAATCCGTTAGAAACACATGAAAACATCCCAAATTATTATTTAGAAAATTTATAGTTTCGACCACGTCGGGTTACAACAACTTAATCGGGTGCGACCAAAAGCCACGTTTAAAGTCAGTATCGGGTAGAATTCCACCGTGTCCCAAACATAAACCATATATAAAGTTGAAATCACTTCATTTTGAAGCTTTTCAACCTCTCTCTACTCTCTCTCTCTCTCTCTCTCTCTCTCTCTCTCTCTCTTCAATTCCAAGCTTTAGATCCAAAATCACCTCAATTCAAGCTCCAAATCGATAAGGTAACTACCCTAACTCATAGATTAGCATCCTTAGCCTTCAAATTCGTGTTCAAATCATGGAATAGGACCAACATCAAGTGTTTACGGCCCTAGAACAGTCTTGGGCGGAAAACACACATAAAAGGGGTTTTTGAGCCCAAAACCCTCCCAAATCACTTATGGAGCCTGGAAATGAATTAAGGACTTATTTGAATGGACTAGGAGCACCTTAAACTCAAAATTTAGCTAGTAAATAAGATTTTACGGCCTAAGATCATGCTTGGACCGTAAACACCATTTCTTGGGCAGCAAACACATCTTAAGGTGTTAAGATGCCCCTTAAACACCTCATAAGCCTTGGAATAAAGTCTAGAAGCAACCACAAACGAGTTAGGGGCCTTAAAACATAATGAAAACCACCCCCATAGGAGCTTACGGCCGTAAACCCCCCAAGGATAGGTTCCTGGGCCGTAAACTCCTATATCTTAGTCAAATGATGCCCTAAATTCATCCCAAGGCTTGTATAATGACTTAGAATCACATGTGATTGACCTAGGACCACCAAAACACCAAAGGAATGGGTATGAGGGATCTTACAGCCGTAAAATCTTATTTTAATGCCGTAAACTCCTTGTAATGGTCCATGTGTTGATTTAATCCCTTTCCAAATGCCCTAGAACCAAACGTAGCATCATCCCTCAAATGTTATAAGTCCAATTAGCACTCAAGAGCACCACCCATGAGTTTACGGCTGTAAACTCATGGGGATGTGGTGTTTAGGGACGAAAACTCCTCTAAGAGTTTACTCTTGAAGAGTAAACTCCATACCTAAGCCATACCCCCCCTAGATGCCACCCGGGTCACTCCAAACACTTGAATTGAAGTGTTTTCGCGTCTAGAAGTGTTTATTCTTATTTAATTAATAGATCAAGGTTTAATTAGATACAAATTATGTATCTCTTCATATTACATAGGAACCTCACGTGTTTTCAAGCCTCGATCTGACACTTAGCTTCCTAGCCGACACATTTCTCGACCGGTGAGTTCATACCCTTATGCCTTTTTCCGTGTTTTTCAATGTTTTCAGGGGGGGGAACGCAAGCAAATTATAAATGTTTTCAAAACTTAAAACTGATGGAATTCTATAAATATCTGGCTAACTTTTAGATATCTTTACCCCTTATGTATTATGCAGAGCATAAGGGATGTTTTAATGAATATAAATACATGGATTTCAATTATAGTAAAGAAAACAATCAAACCAATCAAATTATTATTGGGATCTTCAGTTCTCATTTTATGAATTCAAATTTCATGCAATATTAATAGATAAACTATGTCTGATTCAGTTTATCTCTGTTTGAAGTAGAGTATTATGCCAGATAGTTTCTTTGTATTCAATTGTTTATACTTTATTATGTTTCAAAACGATTATGATATTCGATAGCGACCGAGTATACCGTGAATAATTTAATACTAGCTTGTGAGATTCGTCTTCAATATACCCTTTGGGTTATCAGTAAATCCTCCCCGAAAGTATAACCAGAGTCTCCTGGAGGGAGAGCATGGAATTTGTGAATAGATCTATTCGGGACTGAAAATCCCACACCTTAACTATTAGCTACAGTTAGGCGGGCACGCCTGGTGTGACAAATTCTAGATATCGTCCGACACCTAAAAAACGTTAAGGAGGTCTCGGGTCTCATTAGCATGGTTATACGACTCACACTACGTATTAAAATATAGTTTATTCACGGATTTTATATCTATCTTTGATCTATAGTTTTATATCTACTGTAGTACTGGATGGTATTCCCAGTGGTTTTTCAATCTATAGTTTTATATCTACTGTAGTACTGGATGGTATTCCCAGTGGTTTTCAATCTATAGTTTTACGTATTAAACTATTTACTGTTGAACCGAACGGAAATTCAGAAGTTTTAACTAAACTATCTTTATAAGAAAATATGGGATTTTCTTGGATAACGACTTTTTCAGAAAACCAAAGGAAACTTGTTCATTTTCAGAAAAATAAACAGCTTATGAACTCACCAGCTTTATGCTGATTTTTAAACTGCTTGTATTCTCAGATTCTCTTTAGACAGGTATCCCGCGTTCTTTTGCAGAAGACGGAGCGAATAGAAGTCTCGTCATACTTTTGATTAAACTTATGTATCTACAAAACTTGTATTATCTTACTTTCAAAAAAATGTAATGAATCTATGTAATGTAATGTTTTGTGTTTACTATGCTTACTATGTACATTGGTTGCGATACTTCATGACGTCCTCCGCCCCGGAACGTTTCCGCCTTCGGTTTCGGGGTGTGACAGTTTCCTAGAGAGTTGACCAAAATGATGACTAGGTATAATGTTATCTAGGAAGAATGGAAAGAGTATCTACTACACATAATTTTATATCCTAAGAGTTTAGCAAAGTAATGATAATATATATTGTATGAAAATGACAATGTTTATAACACGACGATTATAATGATATATAACAATTTGAAATAAATTAACATGTATTCCTCCATAATTTTGATTAAAAGATGGAAAAAAGGGTCGTGAAACTCACCCTTGTAGCGTGCTTTACTAGACTCTAAGATCGCGGCTGGTGGCGTTGGGGGCTCTGGATCGACCGAGTTAAGGGAATAACAGTAATAATAAAATAAAACTTTAAAAATAAATTTCTTATGGATTCTATGGCAAAATTTTCAAAGTAGAACGAGAGAAGGAAAGGAGAATTGAGTGAGGAATGAGGGGAGGAGGCAGTGCCATTTATAGGAAAAATTTTCAGAGTGCGCACCGTGAAAATAAGTGCTCGTCGTGCACTTGCTAACTTGGCTCCAGCCGCTGCATGACACATGGTGGCTTCCTGCTGATCCACGTGCACACGACGTGTACGCTGAAAACATAAATTTTTGTAAAATCCATAATTTCCTTATATGAGCTCCGTTTTTTACTTAGCTATCAATGAGTACAACAACTTTCCTTTAGGTTACATTGGCTAATTCTTAATTTTTTGTTAACCTCCTTATTTTTATACGAATTAATGATTTTATAAAAATCATATCTCTCTCATACGGACTCTGATTTTTGCGTTGTTTTTCTCAAGATACTTATCTCGAGGAGTACTACAATTTTCCTTTTTGTGTCTTTAGCTAAAAGTGAACCGTTCTCTTCGTAGCTTTTTGACATTGTAACTTTTTGTGCGCGAGTGACTTTTATACCTTATAAAAATCATAACTAATTCATACAGAGTCGGATTTCTATGAAATTTATATTTTTAGGATCGGGATGACACGTACTTTTGGAATACGTAATAAATAACATATTTTTTAGCACTACTTTTTATGGGTTACAAATGTTTTGGTTGATTTTTGTTATCTAATTTAATATGAACTCTTGTATTTTTATAATAGATTGATATATATTACGTATTAAATCTATTGACGTTTGTCACTTCTAGTGGTTACAGTTGCTTACAACGTCTATCGGTGCTAGTTCGGCCCCTAAGTGGGGAAGAGTTGGGTAGTATGATTGGAGGATCGACAGACTGTTTGATTTTATGGTGTTAGTACATTAGGTCAGAGGAATCTGCGGTACAAGTATGCTAGATTTTTTGTTAAGGTTTATTATTACACAAGGGAAGGAAGGTAGGCTACCATTGAGGTGCTTGTGGTTAGGAAGTCTTCTTATTGTGTTTCTCAAGGAAAAGTCGGAGTCCTTCATGATCACAGAGAACTCAAGGATTGGTCAGGTCGCGAGCACGAAGCAAGTTGTCATCAGGTTTATGTTTTCAGGGACGAATGTGATGTCTTCAAATTAGAAAGATTTTAGGCACGAAACTCATTGCAGTCCGTAGTTACTTTCGGGTGTGCCAGGGATCTTGTTAAGGGAGCGTTTGGCGGCATAGGTTAGGTATTAGTTATTGAGAAATTGGTTAGCTCTCAGTATGGGTCGATTATCTTTGATCAAGTTTAGTCAATGGTTGGTATGTTGATCAACTTTAGGGTTTAGTATATGTTTTCGGTAGCTATGAGAGTGGTTGGATAAGTTTGCCGATGCATTTTCAATTGTTTGTTATTCCTTTAATATGTATCAAATGAAAGTGAAATTGAGGCGTCAACATTTTGTCATGTTATGAAGGGTGTACATGTTGGTTTTTAGGGATGTGTACCATCAATTGTTGGTTGTGGAATTATTATGCATAACACGATCGAGTTTGACAGTTGTCCTTGGTCCTTGGAAGTTCAGAAGTTGGATTAGCGTTGATTAGATTTTCAACTGTGACCTTGGATCTACATAGAGTTCGGTTTAGGCTTATCACATCTGCAGGGTTAGTATTTGGGTTGATTCAATCTGGTTTCGGACATTATTTATAGATAATTTTTTAATTTTCCTCTGAATCTAGAAGTTTTATCCGGTGAGTTGCACACTGGTAGGATGTGTTCAGTTTGATTTAAGGTATTGGATCTTGTTTCAGTTGTTTACGAGAACGCTTTGCTAGTGGTTGAAGTTTATCATTTTGTTTAATTTGTTGGCACTTCACATTTTGGGTAAAGTTGTAATGAAGACGGAATGAAGTAGTCTTAGGGTTGCTTTGTGTTCCTATGAGAGTGTGTATTGTAGTAGTACATCAAATATGGTTATAAGGGGTTCGTGTTTACTAAGTAATATAGCCTGAGAACACTTGGTTCGAAGTTATGGCTTGGTTCTTTATGATTAATTGCCTTCGAATTTTATCAAGTGTTTAGTTGTATATCTATTCTCTGGTTGCGTTCGACAATGTTTTTCGTTTGATCTCGCATTGGTAGCAGCCCGAACTGTGGAAGGGTTGTGTGTTATAAAATTGTATGGCTTGTATTGTGTTTAGTAAGTGCTGACAGGGATGTTGTTTGGGTTCCTACAAGTCGGTGGGATGATGGTTGAGTACCTTTAGGCCCTATGGTGCTAGTCGTGGGTCTTCAGTCTAGTGATGGAATTTTGGAAAGATTGGTGTTGAATCATGATCTATTCCAATGGTTGGACGGCATCACGATGTATCATGAAACAGTGATTATATGACTCGAAGGGGATGGGACTCGTTAGTCATATGTTTGAGACTCTTATGTCTTGGATCATTGGTCTTATTGGCATGGATAGGTGTTAGAACATTTTCGGGAGTCGGGAGGCTTTGTGACCAGTTGGTTTGGGACATGTGGATAGTAAAATTTTGTCTTGTTGGAAGTCGTAGTTGGAAGTCGTAGAGGCTTGGTTTGAAGGATTCAGACATACTCTCGGGTGTATCTGAACTCAAACTGAGGATTTGGTATGCTTACTTTATGAAATGAAATGTTTTCAAAAAGGTTTTCTAATAAAAGAAAGAGGTGTGGTGCATCCAATTGACCGAGCTCAAGTAATTCTTCCAAAAATACACATACATGTTATATGTTTTATGTTGTGACATGAGAATCACATGTTAGTTTAGGGCTAAGGATCTACTCAGGATTTCATGATAGAATGCTAGGAGAGATGACTTTACGTGCCTATCGTATGACCTTGTAGATCTACATGCTAGTATTGGATCAGTTATCAGATAGGATGGTCTAGTTAGGTTAAGCTTTGAGTAGCCCTAGGAGAGCCTTTGAGATGTCTCAGTGTAGTGCATGTTTTTTATGAGAATGATTGTTCGGATTGTTAGAGAAGTAACTTGGAGGATTCGGGACGATCCTCGAAGAAAGTACGGATAGATGTGGAATGTAGTATTGGTTCATACTACTAGAAGCAAAGGACTAGTACTCAAATTGAGGAAAGTCATGATGAAACCACAGAATTTTGTAGTGTTTGGTAATCTTCGAATGCTTTCTGATGGTTCGTTTGGGCTATTTTTAGTATGGTGATCAGTCGAGGAGGTTCAGGTTCTAGTGAGGGTTCGGGTTCAGGAGTCGGGTCTGTGGATGATCAGATGCAAGAGTTCTTTCGTCCTAGATTACAGAGTAGAATCCTATGATCTTTGGTTCGATCAAGGAGGGTACTATGGAGTTGATAGATTAGAGTATAGTAGGTCCATGCTCTTTGACTTTCCAAGAGTTTTGTGCATGTGGGGCCCTTGAGTTCTTCGGGAAGAAGGACCCCATTACTAGTAGACAATGGTTGGTGGAAATCGGGATGCCTTCCAGTCTAGCCTCTATCCCGAGGAGGCGAAGGCCAGACTTGCATCTTGTCTTCTAAAGGATAGAGCCCGTGATTGCTGGGAGGATGTAGGCCATGCCTTGGGAGGCGAGGTTGTCGAGACGGTGATATGGGATGACTTTTTAATGAGGTTCAAGGCTGAGTTTGCACCAGTGATCAAGGTCCAATAGTTGGCAAGGGAGTTTCAGGACATTCGCCAGACTACCAAGACAACGACAAAGATTACTACCATGTTCAGGGAGAGGGCCTTGCTGTTTCCGTAGTATGTGGCGGACGAGGAGATGAAGAAGGCCCGATATCATAATATGTTCAAAGACAAGATACGAGAGTTTGTGAGTATATCTAGTTGCCAGACATTGGAGGACATGATATCTCGGGCTTACGAACGAGAGGTTGTTGAGAGTCTGTGAGGAAGAGGAAGTCAGTTTAGGCTCAGGCATCAGAGGGTTCGGGTAAGAGGCCCAAGGGTTATGATTTGAGATCGAGGGTCCAGCAGGGCCGAGACCGTTGTGGAAAGTGTGGTAAGATGCACAATGGGGTCTGTAGGGTGGTTCATTTTGGTTGCTTCAAGTGCGGCAGGATGGGTCACTTCAACAGGGATTACACTACCACCACCACCAGCTAGGTATCTGATCTGATTTGCTTTTATTGCTATCAGATGCGCCACAAGAAGGCTAACTGCTCGAGTTTAGCAGCGGTAGGACCAGTTGCAACACCTACTCTGGCGACTTTGAGGATCAATGACGGTCGCCATGGCAAGGCAGAGGCGCCAGTTGTGAGGAGCAGAGCATTTCCTCTGACAACCGAGGAGGATCATGCAACACCTGATGTGGTTATGGGTATGTATCTTCTCATTTTCTTGTTATTTATGTTGCTTATCATGCTTATATATGTATTGTTGTTTAGGGTCATTCCCTTGTGAACGGTATTCCTTTGTTGATTTTGTTTGATTCGGGGGCTACCCAATCCTTTGTATCTCTAGCACTTAGCAAGAGGTTTCACGATGTTCTGGGGGAGTTGGATTATCTGTTACAGGTGAAGATTGCGGATGACCATCCTATACGAGTGTCGAGGGTTCATAGGGGATGTACTTTGGAGTTATTCAGCGAGCAATACCCGATTGATTTGGTTCTTATTCCGTTGCACGAGAGCAAGGTGATTGTGGGGATGGATCGGTTGAGCTCCAATAGAGTGGTGATTGATTTCAGGCTTTAGTTGGTGAGTGTTCAAACCCAAAGTGGAGGAGATTTTGGTGATACACGGTGAGGGAGCTCGGCAAGGGCCGACTCTCTATTCGGAAACAAGGGTCAACCATTATCTTCAGCAGGGTTGTTTCTGGTTTTTGGCCTATGCGATGGATATGCAGGAGAATGATAAGGTGATTGTGGATGATGTGCCGATTGTTCAAGAATATCCAGACGTTTTTCTTTTTCTGGAGGATTTTCCTGTAGTGCCTCTGGAGAGATAGGTGGAGTTTTAGATTGACTTGGTTCCAGGTGCGGCTCCAATAGCCAAGGCACCTTATCGGTTAGCACCTCTAGAGATGCAAGAGTTATCCACCCACCTGCAGGAGCTATTGGACAAGAGGTTCATTCAACCAAGTAGTTCACCATGGGGAGCACCTATCTTTTTTGTGAAGAAGATGGGTGGCTTAGTGGATGTGTATCGACTACCGGGAGCTGAATAAGCTAATGGTGAAGAACTGTTATCCACTCCCGAGGATCGAATATTTGTTTGACAAGCTTCAGGGTGTCATATTGGTTCTCCAAATTGATATGTGTTCTGCCTATCATTAGATAAGGGTTGGTGAGGAGGACATGCAAAAGACAGCCTTTCGAACTCATTATGGTATTACGAGTTCGTGATGATGCCCTTCGGGCTCACTAATGCTCCAGTAGTGTTCATGGATCTCATGAATCGCATATGCAGGCCTATGCTGGATCGGTCTGTGATTGTGTTTATTGATGACATCTTGATCTATTCCAAGACTTAGGAACAACATGATGAGCATCTGAGAGAGGTGTTGAAGACTTTAAGGAGGGAGAAGTTGTATTTGAAGTTCTGTAAGTGAGAGTTTTGGTTGCGTGAGGTGTGGTTTTTAGGGAAACTTGTCAACCAGAATAGTATCTTGGTCGATCCGGACAAGGTTCAGGTGGTGATGAGGTGGGAAGTTCCATGGTCTCCATCAGAGATTCAGATTTCCTTAGGGTTGGCAGATTAATATTGGAGATTCATTCATGATTTCTCCAAGATAGTGGTTCCTTTAACCCAGTTGAGGGATAACACCATTACCTTTTGTTGGGGTTTGAGAAGCGGCAACTTTTGAGACTCTGAGGCAGAGATTGTGTGAGGCATCTATTCTGACTTTTCCAGAGGATGTTGAGTATTTTGTGGTATACTGTGATGCATCGTTCACGAGTTTGGGTGAAGTGTTGATGCAGTGGCGTCATGTTATCGCATACGCTTAAAGGCAACTAAAGCCTCATGAGGCGAACCACCCTACGCATGATTTGGAGTTGGGGAGTATGGTTTTCACCCTCAATATTTGGCGTCATTACTTGTATGGGGTCCATTGTAATATTTATAGAGATCACAAGAGTTTGAGGTATCTGATGGATCAGTCGAATCTAAACATGAGGCAGTGTAGGTGGTTAGATGTGGTGAAGGATTATGATTTTGAGATCGTTTACCACCCGAGTAATGACAATTTGGTGGTCGATGCTCTCATCCGCATGGCAGTTACCACTCCAATCAGGGATGTGTGTCTGAGGATGACCGTGATTATTCCACTTTTGGAGCAGATTCAGAAATCACAGGATGAGGCTATGAAGGAGGAGCATTGAAAGAGCGAGTGTATATTGGGACAGGCGTCCTCATTCGATTATGATAGTCATGGTTAATTGACTCTTCATTAGAGGGTGTGGGTTCCATACTGGGGTGGTTCACGTCAGGTTTTGATGGAGGAGGCGCATAAGTCGAGGTTCATTATTCATCCTGGAGCGACAAAAAATGTATAGAAATATCCAACTTGCTTATTAGTAGCCCTGCATGAAGCATGATGTAACCTAGTACGTGGATAGGTGCTTGACTTATAGGAAGGTCAAGGCTAAGCACCAGCAACCTCATGGAAAAATGGAGCCTTTAGGTATTCCCATTTCGAAATGGGATAAGATCTCGATGGACTTCATGATGAAGTTACCATGGATGGTACGAGGAGTGGATTCGCTATGGGTCGTCATGGATCGATTGACCAAGAGCATGAACTTTATCCTGATTTAGGAGAGTATCTATGCGGAGAAGCTGGCAGACATATACATCCGATATGTTGTGGCACGGCATGGAGTGTCGTTTTCAGTTGTTTCAGATAGGGATGTGTGGCTTACTTCTAGGTTCTGGAAGATATTTTATGAGGATGTGGTTACTCGTCTGTATTTCAACATGGTTTTCCACCTGCAGACTGACAGTCAAAGTGAGCGGACTATTCATACTTTGGAGGACATGCATCAGGCATGTGTACTGGATTTTGACGGGAGTTGGGATACATATCTTCCTTTGGCAAAATTTTCATATAAGAACAGTTATCTTGCTATCGTTGATCGACCTCCTTTTGAGATGCTCTATGGGAGGAAATGTAGGACCCCGATATGTTGGGTTGAGGTCGACAAGCAGGCTATGTGGAGTACGGAAGGGGTACTCAAGACAACATAATTGATTCAACAGGTTTACGGCAGACTTCAGGCAACACAGATTCAACAGGAAAGCTATATCAATAGGCACTAGTCGGGCTTAGAGTTCCATTTTAAGGACAAGATACTCCTGAAGGTATCACGTTGGAAAAGTGTCATCTGATTCAGGAATCGGGGGAAGATGGGCCCCATGTATATTGCTCCTTTCAGAGTTTTAGCCCAGGTTGTAGGGTTATGTATCGTTTGGATCTGCTCGAGGAGCTCAGTCAGATTCACAACACATTTCACATCTCTCAGTTGTGAAAATTTTTGGTTGACGATACTGTAGTGGTTCCTTTGGAGGATATTCAGGTGGAGGAGCACCTGAATTATATAGAGAGACCGGTGGCGATTCTCTACAGGAAGAAGAAGACTCTTCGAAACAAGGTTGTGGAATTGTTAAACATGCAGTGGCAGCACATAAAGGGGTCAGAATGGACATATGAGCTTGATGAGGAGATGACAAAGCACTATCCAGAGTTGTTAGCAGAGGCATATTTCAAGGACAAAGTTTGATTCAAGTAGGGGATAATTGTAACGCCCGGTGTCTAGGTAAAACTCTTAAGATATAAGTATTGTTGAGTTTCTGAGTTGGCCTAGTACGTTAGGCGTACCATGGCGAGCTGTGGACACGAGGTTTTCCCCCTAATACGTTAGGCATACATATGGTATTCTGAGCGTACCTACGGCATATGCAACCCTAAATTTTTGGTTTCGACCCTATTTAAGCAACCTTATACCTGAAGGTTCTCTCATTACCAGCCTCCATTATCCATAAAAGCAATATCTTGAACCCCACCCTATTTTTAGAGAGAATTCATCCTTGTGTATGTTTTGGTGAGTGTTTGGTACATCTTAAAGAAGAAGAAGCTTGGTGAAGGAGAATTGATCAGGTTGGAGCTTGTAGATTCAAGGTTTATTCATGTTTCTTAGCTTCCTAGATGTATAAAGTCTTGACTTTGGTTATTCTTAGCTTAGATCTAGAACTACTTGAGATTTGAACATATTTTGGTCCCAAAAATTAGTTCTTGTGAGTAAATGTTACTCCAAAAGTTTTGAGTTGTCCATTTTGATGTTTCTTAGGTTCGTAGTTCATAATTTGTTCATCTTGATGGTTATAGATCAACCATGAACGAGTTAATGATCATTTGATGGAAGTAGAATGCAAAATATAAGGTTTGAGTCTCTTTGAGCCATGCAGAGGCATCACTTTGGTCACTTTATAGTTTAAGACATTCCCCAAGGGCTAGGTCTGCAAAATGGACGTTTAGGATTAAGGCATTAAGTGCTTAATGACATTTTGGCAAGCTAGGCATAAAGTGTAAGTTCGCACCAAGTGCACGGACTGAACATGAAACTTCTGCATTCTTCACAATTTTTGCTCAGGATTCGTAACTGGATTAATTCTGCCAAGTCTTCGAAATTTCAGAGTCCAATTTCGAAACATTTGTATTTCTTCCCAAATTCATTTGTTCTAGTCGACCTTCGACTCTAATTCCCAAATCTTAGACTATTGACCTCCAATCTCCGAATCTTCGAACATCAATACTCAATTCCACTTATCCCATCCAGTATTGAGTGTCGAGTGTACTTATCTCAGTTATCAAAACCTTCGTTATCAAAATCAATTCTTCAAGAACTAATGAATTCATACTCCAACCAAGTCGTCGAACTATTGATTCCTAAACATCCCGGTCGACATACTACCCGAAATCAACATCACGACTCCAAAATCGATCACCAATATAGCATTTCTGAATTCCAAACGGTTTATGCATTAAATCATAAGCCATGTGTAGCCTTGAAAATCGGAGCTAGTACCGGAAAGATAGCCACATCTAATAAAGTGATCATCAATTTTCCTTGATAACGGGGTTGCAACCAAGACATCACATCAAACAGTCTATTCGATAGTACCAAGTGGATAAGAATCGTCAGAAACCTTCAGAATGGAGGTTAGGCTCTTTCACTAATGGGTTTAAAAGTGAATTCATATGCCACACTTACGAAATCATCAGCCTGAGTTGGTATTACTCAGAACCTCAAGGATTTCGTGAGTACAATGTGTACCAAAGAAATATATAAGAATCAAGATAAGAATATTTGGATCTATGATGTCGAAAATAAAATTTTCGACATAAAAGCAGTTAGATCCCAGGCAAATATCACTTCATTAATTATCAAGAAAGCTAATCAACAGCTTGTGTGGTTTCCCGTAAAGTACAATCGAATACTTATAGAGAAGTATCGAAGGGCATCTTTTTATATGGCTACATGGGTTGGTTTGAGATTTCATTACACATCACATCTAAACATAAGACTCATACATTGTAAACAAAATTACATGTTTCACCAGTGTAGTCAGGGACAAGTATGGCTTGGAAAGATATTTGAAGTAACGAATAATCAGATAGATACTTACACAAAAAATCATATTCCAGAAAGCAAAAATGTATTTGGATCTTGTTTGGTAAAAATGAATTGGGTTTCGAACATTTTAGGAAGACCACACAAATAGACAGAATATGATTTTAAGTATCGAAATTTGGTACTGAAACAAATGTTTTGTTAAAATCATGAACAAAGTTCCCCATCAATTCCTTATGGTTCGAAAGTTTGGGTTTCACTTCCATCATGGCCTCATGATATCAGATCATAAACATAAAGTTTTGATATGTCTAGATCCTGATTGGTATATACCAGAAATCTCTTGGACATATTGTTGGATTAGATTTCTAAGCCCATAACTATTATTGGTATGTATCCGACCCGAGAGTAGCATGGTCCATTTGGGTTGCACTTCACCGGTACAATTTATATGAATAGTCTTTTGAGAATAGTATGTTTATGATTTATATTAATATATTATAAGTTCTAATATATTAATCTGGAATCATATTATTTAATTAGTATTGATCAAGAATTAATTTAGTGATAAAAAATGAACTAATTAAATACAGACTCTTATATATAGGATGGGCCAAGTTCATTTAGGTTGGGCTAAGCTTGCATGGATAGTACATGGAGTTTTAACCTATGGATCCTATGGAAATGAAAGGTCATGGGTATTAGGGTTTACATTTTGCAACTGTAATCCTACATACTATATAAAGAGGTCTTTGGCACATGAAATGGCACTAGTGTGTGAGGATACAAGAGTGGGCCAATTTCTAATGTGCGTTCTATTCTCTCAAGTTTTCCAAGGTGTTTTTGGTGATTTGTGATTCCACTTAAGGCTTCCACACTATTGGGTCTAAGCTCTTAAAGACCAAGACTTCAAGCTCCATCAAAAGGTAAGTCATCTAACTAGACTTTTATAGTATAATTTCTTCATATTATGCTAGTTAGGATGAAACCTTGGAATATTGAATATTTGCATGTATAATAGAGAAAACATAGATCCAAGGTTTATAGGGTTGCATGTACACCATAGGAGTGTTAGAATGCTCAAAACCCATCAGTGGTATCAAAGCCTAGTGTTGTTTTCAATTATACTTGATGCTACTTGCTTTTTTAGGATGAAAAACGAAGTTTTTTGTTGCCTGGACAGCTCACTCGACGAGTCCAGGGAGTGGCTCGACGATTCCATGCCTAAAAACTACCTAAAATCATCCAACTCGTCGAGTTGGTTCATGCACTCAACGAGTTGGAGTCCCAGACAACATATTTTTGAGTTTAAAGGCTGGAATTGGACTAGAATCATTACACTAAGCTGCTTTTCAACTTATAAACTTGTTTTTGATGTGGTAATGATCATTCTAATCCAATTCGAAAGATAATTGTCAATAGGTTCATGTTTTGTATTAGTTTAATGGTTAGGCTAATTACATGAAAATTGTTTGATTTGAATTGTCTTGTTCATATGAGTTTAATTTAGATCATAGTTTTGCTTGACATGTTTGTATGCCTATTAGATGATCTAAATGGCCTTTAATGAATTCCATAACTTGTCCTCAAGTTATGGTAAACCAAAAGATTTTCTTTAAAAGAATTATTAAAAAGACTTAGGTTATGAACTTGAAGAGTCTCTTCCAATAAATTGTTTTATGAGCTCCATAACTTGTCCTCAAGTTATGCATGTCCAAGAGTCTTGCCATAAAAAGCCATATTAAACTCATATGTTATAGAAATGAAAAGTTTATGAATAGTTTCAAAACTTGCCCTCAAGTTTTGGAATTTGTAAAGTCTCACACACACTTTAACTCCAAACCCTAGAGTTTTAAAAGTTAAAATTCAACCCTTATACTTTATAGTATTATAATTTAATAATATATATACGTATAAGATCAAGTCAGTCTTACCGTTAGTAGGCATCATTCACGAAGCCGGTTTATAAGGGGGGTATAAGATTGTTGCCTATAAAATGGCAGCTTAAAGGGTGTCCACTCTCACGCACCGCTTCCTTGACTGGTGGAGGGTCGTTAGCTGAACGGGTAGGACAATGACTATAATTCTCATTATAAGTATAATGATAAATATAAAGTAACTAAACCTTTTATAAATTCTCAATCTTAGTTACTTTAGGAAAATGTGAATTTGGTGCTAACCCATGAAATTACACTTTGCACCTTGCTTAAGTCATTAGTGGAGCGCGTGTGGTTAACTGGCACACCAACTTGGATTTAACAAGGTTGGAAAAGGGTGGCTTAAGGTTTATCATAGATCGTTGGAGCGCGTGTGCTTAACCGGCACATCGATTAGGTGATAAAATTAAGAGCACCAAGTTAATTTGCATGGTTATTCACACCTTGTTTGTGATCCTCGGCATCACAGTCACAAACCTGAGATGGCACAATCGAGATTTAAACATGCCATTGAAAAGTTTAATGAATCTCAAAAGATCTAGGAGTTTCAATCCAATTAAAACCTAATATCTATTTCGTTTTTCATGGTGGAAATTGGTGAATCGTCATCGCCTACCTTCAAATATTTTGTAGCTTCGATTATGGCATCCCTCTTCTAAGTTGTAAAATATTGTGTTGGCTCCTAGCCTTAGTATTTCATATTGGGTGTCATATTAAGGACTTAAATCAACTAACTTGAATATCTCCCATATTAGATTTCTGGTTCAGACATCTATGATCATCCCAAATCCCTTGGAACAAGCTTTCCTAATGAAGATGATGTCTCGTGGTTGGATCATGGAAATCATACTTCAATTCCTCCACCTCCTCCAATTATTCTCCCTAACCCACAATTTCCTGAATAGTTCAAGGTCACTCAAGCCCTATTGGCAAGAAAAGTCTATGTGTGCTCACATCTTGGAGATGAAGTCACATATTGACAAGCCGGGAGAGTTAGGTGTCAAAGTATTGAGGAAGTTGGTTGTTGACTAGGTTCTTCAATCACTTTCTAAGTCACATAGTGAGTTCCTTTAGCACTACTATATGACAGACCATGACATGACTCTTAACGATCTTACCTATTTGGTTGATGCTGCTGAATCAGCAATGATTTGGAGCACCTGTAAAGCAAATTTGATTGGAAGATCGACTTGCCAAACTTCCTTGGACATTGACAATGCTAACATTGGAAATCCAAAAAAGCTTTCTTTTCCCAATGGAAAGGGATCGACCATAGTCAACCTAGTTGACCAAATGGTAAAGAGAAAGGCTAAGTCTTAGATAGTCACATGTACCATTACCAAAGAGTCCATATGTTTCTAATGCCAAAAGAAGGAGCATTGGTTGCGAAGCTTCCCTAACTAACTGAAAGATCTGAGAGGAGGAAGAATCAAAAAGTTTGACTCTACTTCAGGTAAGTCCACTATCTAACTTTGTTAAGTTCCTAATCGTTGATTCTTAATACATGATGTGACTAGGTTGCATTTTGATGTTTGGCAAGATCAAGCAAAGGGAAGGAAGCTTAAAAGAAGAGTATGTTGACTCTGATCGCGAAGATGGATTTCAAACGCATGGTTCGAAGATCGGATTTTTGAGCTACTGCTTAGGAGTTATGATTGATTGCTAGGAAATATGTAATAGCATAGTTTTCATTTAAAGGTGCATTGTAAGTAAAAAGTTTTTCCGCATTTTCTAAATAAATAAAATTTGTTTTTTGTTTTATTTTAGATCTCCTTGCAATGACATTTATGGAAAATTGATGTTTGTATGTTTCTAGCAATAATGGAAATATGAATTTGATTCTTTCATTTATGGCAGTGCCTAAATTTAGCAAATAAGGAAAGATTCTCATCACCCAAGTTTCAATTGGACCGAAAATTGGAATCATGCAAATTGTATTGTATGATGAATGAGAATTTTAATCTTTGGAAAATTAAGACTAATTCCTTGTTCACATGTATATGTGAGTCAAGTGAAGGACTAAGGGATAGAGTACACATTCTTGTGTATTAGTCAAGTCCACCACAAAAGATCGATAAGACTATTCATCTTGATTTACTAAAGTTTATTAAGTATGGTTATACTTACAAGTTAAAGTACAATTCTGAAACATTGGAAATTTTTTGATATATAGCAGAACGAATGAGAAGAATCAAATTAGGCAGAAAGATAAAAGTTTATCAAATCTGAAAAGATAGGAGAGTACTTTAGTATCATGTTTTGTGATGATCTTAATGATTAAGAAACCATATCACAACTAGTCCTCTAAGGACATCTTAGTGCATTCCTATGGCTAAGAAGAGGAATCATGAATTGTTGAAATGGTTAAATCAAGAAGATGAGTCATATTTCGTTCCAAAACAATTCTTAGAGTCATACTCCAAGATTGTAACTTGAGTGACACATCTTAAAAAAGGTTTCTAACACTTGTCAAATGTAAGAGTAAAATGTTTTCTACTCTTTTACATTTGAAATTGGTAAGTTGTGATGTTTTGGTAAAACAAAGACCAACTAAAGCCAATTGTGTGAAGTGTTTGTCTTGATAAAGAATCTGCATTATCTCTTAAATATTTTTCTGTTAAGGAATGGTTCTTCGCAAGAGTCTTATATGTCAAGAGGACAGTGGGAGTCTTAAAGATCCTAAAAGAGTTTCAAGAACTAATCAAGAATAAAACCTGTAGTTTATCACTGGTACACGACTTGAGGTTTGTAACCTATCGTGTTGACATATTCCTATTTCTGTGCCCATTCCTGTTAAAGTTGACTATGCATCTGAGTTCTACAAGTTCTCAGTTGTTTGCATAACTACTTGGAAGCAATGGCAAGCCCTTGTGCTGCCAGGTGGCAAGAAATTAAGAATAAACAAGTTTAGTCCATGGTTATGACAAATTTACATGGATAGGAACACATACACCATAGCAATCTAACTGTCATAAGGTTTCTCTTCGATTCATGAAAATGATTGTGAGGAAACGCTTTCACTATGTAGATTTTAAGTATATAGCAATTGTGATATTTGCATTCTCAAAGTCATTAATGGAGCGTGTGTGGTTAACCGGCACACTAACATGGACTTGTGAAAAATGGCAAAGGTCTAAACAATAGAGACTATGATTACGGCATCCCTTTTCACAGTTCTAAATATTGTTCAGATACAAATGTGAGCTATCTAATGAAAGGTGTATGATTTTGATAAAGTCTTATCAAAGTATCTCGTATCATAAATCTGAACTCTGGTAAGAAAGTCAATAAAGTATTGATTTCTAGAAGTCCAATTGATTTATGGATACATGTCAAAGCTAGTGGGAGCATAATTGTTATGCTAATAATCATCATGTTAGTGGGAGCATGATAATTAAGATAAGTGTTGCAAGTTAGCAATGTTAATTATAGAAAACAAAAGTATCAATTGGTAAAAGTTGTTTTGCAATAATTAAGGGAGAGGAAATTATACTTCATTTAAATTCTAAAATTTTAGATTGAGATTTTAATCATCTTTACTCAAGGATATATATATATATATATATATATATATATATATATATATATATATATATGAATTTTATATTGGAATGGTTCAACATAAGGAAATTCTACATATATTGCGTTCTCAAGTTCGATTATGATTATGGCATCCCTTTTCATAGTCAAATTTTGAAAACATGGCAAATAAAAAATATTGTAGCAAAAGACTGGTCTAGGATCATGTCTTTATGTGAGACATCATGAATTGTGTTCCATATGCTTCGGATATAGGATCGATTACATGTGCTATAATATTTGTCATTTCTAAATTTTCCAAATGCCTAGGGAATTAAGAGGGGAAAAGGCATGGAATTGGATATGACTAAAATTGATTAAGCAATTGTCGAGGACAATCTAAGGTTTACCAAAGCTTGGTTGCTCAAGGACAGTTGGAAGTATGGTGTAAATTTTTGGAAAATGACCATATTGACATATTCTGAAAAGAGGTAGCTCTTGTTCAGAAGTGATAGTCATAATGAGAATATGGAAATGTTTCATAGGTGGAAGTTATCCATTAAATCTGTGTAAGATTAGAAAACTTAATGCAAGAAGAATGTTCAAAGCAATGTACTTTGAATTTGAGACTTCGTTTCCATGGAATTGATCTCCATTGGAATACTCTGTAATGTCTGTTGACAAGTCTTTGTGACTTTGTGCATAATCATTACAAGAGGATCAATGCATATAAATTTAGAATCTAACAGATTTCGGTAAATGGCAGGAATTTAGAGTTCTTACATTTATGATAAGGATTTGGGATTGTGAAACGAGAATCATTGGAATTATTTTCAATTGATCTATTCCACAAAGTAAGGATCATAGAAAAACATAGTGTTCATACTTGGTGTATGGTGTAACTATTGTTTGGACAAACATAGTGTGCATGCTTGGAGCATGGCATGACTATTGTTTTGATTCAAGTATAAATTTGATTATTTGAAATATTATACAATAAATAATGAGTAATCAATATGGTGTTTAAATAAAAGGTGTTCTATTTACTCTCAAAGGTGCTTGGGGCCATATTTGATTTGATTATTCTTGTGTTTCACTTTGCATGTTTTGACTTCCTGAATAACTAAGTTATTCAAATTCTCCAAAGTTAGTCATATGTTGGAAGTAGATATGAATCAAGACTGTCGTGAAGTTGGCTTGTAGATGTCTAAGGTGTTGGACATAGCAAGAGTTGCTACAACATTCATGAATGCTCCTCGAATGAGATTCGAGTATTGGATTAAACACACGCTCATTTGAATCACTTCATGGATTTTATCATGAGACGATAATATCTTATATTCTTGAAACCTAGAGATATGACTTGTTGACTATGAGTTGGTTATACATTGATTGCACGAAAACACATCGGTAACTTGATGTTATAAAACGTACCTTTGTGTATGATTCAACAAGTAGTAGGACAAGCATATGAGTCGAATTTTATCCATTTCTTTTACCCTTGGAGGGATCAAAGCGATATTTTTGGGCCCCTCGATGATTTAGTGATGACACCCCTAAGTGCTTGGCCAAGCCTGGACTGATTTGATTTGTTCAATTAGTCAGTCGTCATAAATCGGAAATCGGGAAACAGCAAATGGACAGAGAGAATGATTATAATCCATGTCTCAGTCCATATGATATTTAGAATGGAGGAATATATGATCCCTTATCTAATGGACAAGTCATTTTACTAGGTCAGAGTTCGGCAGTAGCTTTAAGAGCTACGATTGCTAGTCGGGATCTTGGAGTCATATGCAATAATAGTTTTAGACTTATCCAAGTGGGAGACTGTTGGATTAGATGTCTAAGCCCATAACTATTATTGGTGTGTATTCGACCTGAGAGTAGCATGGTCCATTTGGGTTGCACTTCACCGGTACAATTTATATGAATAGTCTTTTGAGAATAGTATGTTTATGATTTATATTAATATATTATAAGTTCTAATATATTAATATGGAATCATATTTTTTAATTAGTATTGATCAAGAATTAATTTAGAATTAATTTAGTGATAAAAATGAACTAATTAAATACGGACTCTTATATATAGGATGGGCCAAGTTCATTTAGGTTGGACTAAGCTTGCATGGATAGTCCATGGAGTTTTTAACCTATGGATCCTATGGAAATGAAAGGTCATGGGTATTATTAGGGTTTACATTTTTGTAACCCTAATCCTCCATATTATATAAAGAGGTCTTTGGCACATGAAATGGCACTAGTATGTGAGGATACAAGAGTGGGCCGATTTCTAGTGTGCGTTCTATTCTCTCAAGTTTTCCAAGATGTTTCTGGTAATTTGTGATTCCACTTGAGGCTTCCACACTATTGGGGCTAAGCTCTTAAAGACCAAGACTTCAAGCTCCATCAAAAGGTATGCCATCTAACTAGTCTTTTGTAGTATAGTTTCTTCATATTATGCTAGTTAGGATGAAACCTTGGAATATTGAATATTTGCATGTATAATAGAGAAAACATAGATCCAAGGTTTATAGGGTTGCATGTACACCTTAGGAGTGTTAGACTGCTCAAAACCTATCACATATGTCATAGTGTGTGATCGTGAAAGGACTTTAGGATGAAAAAGATTGGTTTAAGGATTCGTATGTAACACTGCTATACATTAAGCAAGCAGAAAACTCTAAACTTAATTGTGTAGAGTATGGTAGCTCAATGACTAAGGGGAATATAGCCTAGTTGGGAAGAATCCTCAGAATGAGAGATCCATTAAGGCTTCGAAACCCATTGAGTCATGGAGGCTTGGGTCGACATGCTGCAACATGCTTCTAGGGACATCCTAACTAGGACATAGTTTCGAAAATATAGCTTTCCCTTAAGCAACGAGCATGAACCACCAAAAATCTTCACTAATACCTACACATGAAAAGATTAACAAAAAAATATTTTTGGATTTTTGAGTTTTTGAATAACAAAAATAACGAAAAATCTTTTTGGTATTTTTGATATTTGAAAAAGAAAGACAAGAATGAAAATCTTTTTGTTGTTTTTGATTTTTGAAAACGAAATACAAAAATGAAAATCTTTTTGGTTTTTTTTTTTATAACGAAAATAACAGACAACAAAAGAATTGTACCTAACTAACGAAAATTTGAAACATAGGAAAAGTAAAGGAGATTTTTATCAAACCATTGAGCATGATGTCGAAAGCGAAGCATGTCGGAGCGTTGACTATGAACAGTAACCACTGAATCGACATCTTTTCGACAATTTGGCTAGTCACTCTAATGAAAGTTGACTGGGAACAGAATTCGTATTCATCATTCCTAAGCCATTTAGAATTCTTACAAACGATTTTTCATCCAATGGTTTTGTAAAGATATCAGCAAGCTAATCAGTAGTCTTTACAAAATGAACATCTATGTTTCCATCTTCAACGTGATTTTTTATAAAATGGTAACAAAAAGCAATATGTTTGGTTATCAAATGTTGCACAGGGTTATGGAAGATGCGAATGCCACTTTGTGAGTCACAATACAATAGAATTTTCTTCATGTTGATTGCATAATCACATAGTTGACTTTGTATCCATATAATTCTTGATCCAATGATGGACTAAGCCTTGTTCCAATAACTATTGGTACTCTCAACTTTATGCTATTCATCATTTCGAATTTTTCCAGCAAATTTCGTGTATACTTCTCTAGATTGATAAATATGCCTTCTCTTCTTTGATGAATGTTTAATCCCAGAAAATTGTTTATTTTCCCCATCATACTCATCTCAAACTGGCTTTTCATCAAATTTTCGAATTCTCTTGATAAAGCAAGGTCAGTAGAGCCACAAATAATATCATCAACATAAATTTGAACAAGAATTAGATGATCCCCAACTTTCTTTTGAAAGAGAGTGGGATCGACTGATCCTTGTTTAAATGTTGATTGCTTTAAGAAAGTGGTAAGAGTTGCATACCAAGCTCTTGGTGCTTGTTTTAACCAGAAACAGCTTTGTGTAAGATATAACATTGATCATGGTATTTTTCATTAACAAAACCTGGAGGTTGTTCAACATACACCGTACCGTCTCTTCAAGTTCATCGTTGAGAAATGCACACTTGACATCCATTTGGTAGACATCAAAATCCTTGTGTGCTGCATAGGCTAAAAATATTCGTACTGCCTCGAGTAACCTTAACTACAAGCCTAGCTTTATTTCTAACAACATTACCTTCTTTATCAGTTTTATTTTAAAAAAAATCCATTTTAATCCTATTACAAACACATCTTTTGGTTTAGGAACCAAACGCCGAACTTTATTTCTTTCAAATTTAGCCAACTCAGATTGCATAGAAACAATGCAATCTTGATCTTCGATTGCAATCTTAATTGTATTTGGTTCAATTCTCGAAATAAAAACATTGAACATGAAAAATTCCTGGTGAATATTGAGTACCTCATTCTTTGCACAAATCCGAGCTCTCGTTAATACTCCAACTTGTGGATCATCAAGAATTTGTTCATGTGGATGATTTCGAGTCCATTTATCCATCGGAGGATATGCTGGATCAAAGTCCAACGGTGCATCTTCGAATGTTTCATCATTCTCGGTCGAATGTAAATCAGCAATTTGTCGAGTGTAAATAAGCAATTTGTTGTATCACTGTCTAATCAGTAGAGTGTTTTGATGCTTCCGAAATTCGATTATCCTCACCATGAATTTCAACAGAAATATCCCTATCAGGAGTACGGAAAAGTAAATCATAATCAACATTGAATGAATTAATCCTTTCAGGTTCATTATTTGATTCATTAATGATTGGTTGATGTGGAAAACATTTTTCGGCATTTTTGACATAGTGATCATCGAATGTGAGATTAAAAGTTTCTTCGGTCTTCCTTGTTCGCTTTCTGAGCAACCTGTATACCATAGAATTATGAGAATAACCTAAGAATATTCCTTCATTAGCCTTTGACTGAAATTTCGAAAGATTATCCTTAAGATTCATAATGAAACACCTGCAACAAAAAACATGGGAAAAATTTACATTTGGTTTCTGATTGTTAATGATTTCATAGGTGTGATATCGAATCTTCTATGAATGAAAGACCGATATTGAGTAAAGCAAGCGGTTGAAACAGCTTCAACCCAGTGATATTGTGGAAGATTCGCGTATATCAACATCGTTCTTGCTGCTTCACATAGTGATTGATTTCTCCTTTCGACAACACCACTCTGTTGTGGTGTATAAGGAGAAGAGAAGTTGTGCGAAATTCCTTAGTCAGCCAAAAACGAGTCGAGAACTTTGTTCTTGAACTCAGATCCATTATCACTCTTGATTTTGCAAACCTTTTTCTTCAAACTTAATTTGATATGTTTGATAAAATCGATCATCACTTGGGTTGTTTCTGATTTCAAACAAAGCAAATATACCCAAGTAAATCTGGAAAAATCATCAACAATAACCAGAATGCACCTCTTCTTGATGAGTGTTTCAACTGTCGTGGACCACAAAGTTCAATATGAAGAAGTTCCAAAGGTTCAATGATCTTTTAATCAATCACAATTGGATGACCTTGTCTATGTTGTTTTCCTTGTTCGCAAGCTGCACAAAGAGAATCATTATCAAATTTTAACACAGGCAAACCTTGAACAAGATCTTTTACCATTAATTTGTTCAGATTTTTAAAATTCAAATGTGACAATCTTCGATGCCACAACCAACTTATATCAGAGGAAGCCTTTGAAAGTAAACAAATAGAAGGAACACCAACAATGAGTTTGATGTCAAGTGTAAACATATCATCTTTTTGTTTTGATTTAATAACTTCTTTTGTGTCGATGTTGGATATGAGACTTCCTTGTTCATTAAAAACAACTTGATTTCCAATGCCCACAACAAGTTGTGAAACATTGATCAAATTGTGTTGAAGAACTTTGACATAAGCAACTTTGTTGACTGTAAACTTCCCATTGGTCACCTTCCCATAACCTTTGACTTGACACTTGTTATTATTTCCAAATTTCACAACACCAGCATTTTCCAGACTTCAAAAATCTCTCATGTTTTCCTTCTTCCCAATCATGTGATGAGAGCAACCACTGTCGATATACCACTTTTCATCGTATTGCTCGTCACACAAAACCTGCAATCATTTAAAGAATTTAGGTCCCGAAGGCTGTTTGGGTCTTGGGTTAATAGAATAAAAAGCTTGATGTATCGAAGATCCAATTATCCAGTTTCAAACTTTTGTTTTTACACTTTCAATTATGTCCACATCATTATTTAAGGGTATCGAAATGTAATCATTCGAAGATTTAAAGTCAACATCAACATGCACCTCATTCTTCTTAGGTTCTTTCTTATCGACTTTTTACGTCGAAATTTCTCTCCATTTTTTAACAGAAGGATTCGATTCTTTTGAAGAAGAACTTCAATTTGATGATTCATTTAGATACTTCTCATATGCATCCTTAATCTATTCTTGAGAGAATTTCCCAGATTGAAAACGCTTTCCCTTTCCTTCCAACCAATGGTTGATATTTTGCACATCTATTTTCCTATAACAAATGAAGCCTTTGCGGTTCATTTCGAAGGTGGATTTTGAAAATGAGATTGATTAGGCTTGAAAGATCCATTTCTCCTCCCATAACCTTTGAATATCTCAAAGTGTCTTGTTGTCTTTCTTGTCGAAACATGAGGATTATAACGATTTTGAAATCGGTTATGATAACCAACGTTCTTCTTTGGAAAAACTATTTTTGAATTTTAAAATTGATTTTGATAAGGAACACGATGAAAACTCTTTTGTTCACTTGATCGAAAATCACTTCTCTGAAAATTATTTTGTGAAAATCTTTTATTGTTAGAATTCTTAACAAAACTTTTTTATTGACTTTTGACATAATTCATGATAAGAAGTTTGAACATTAGATTTTTGGTTTGGTTTCGAAACATGTTCCTTGTCTTTAGAAAAATCTTTTTGTGATTTTGAAGATTTTGATGTCGATTGCTTTTCACCAAAAGATGGATTTTTGGGATTTTGTCTTAACGGATTCAGACTTTTTCTTTTCAAACTTTTTGGAAGAAAAACTTTGTTGTTTCTTTTTATACACATAAGTATTCCAATAAGCCTTATTTCGTGCTTTATTCATTGAAATCCCATTTTCTTATGAAATCTTTTGAATATTTTCTTTTTGACTGTGAACTTTTTCAATTGGTTTTTCAGAAACTTTAACATTTGTTTGTTTTTCAACTTTTGACGTTTCAGTTTTAACCACCCAAGTTCGACTTGCCTTTTGTCATTGAAAAATGTATGAGTTTTTGGTAATATTGTTGTCAATGGTTCTTTGATTTGAGAAAAATCCTTCCTTCGAAGCTTTCTTATTCTCCTCTTCAACCAATTTGTTTATCTCTGGATTCACACTTTCTCCATTACCCTTTGTGACAAAAACTTGGTTTGGAAAGACAACATTATCAGTGCACTTGAAGTTTGGATAAAACACAAAATTAGGTTCAAGATAATGGGAACCTTTTTCTTTCATGATAGTGTCAAATTTCTTTGATTCTTCATACACATGATCTTCAACAATTCGATGAATTTTTTTTCGAAACATTTGGATCAATTTTTTCCTTCGAAACATTGTCATCATCATCATTGTCAGTCTGACTATCTTCGACAGTCACATGGTCAGGATCAAAAACTTTCGAAGTGGAGGGTTGGACTTTGTCAACTTTAATATTCGAACCATGAGATTTTTCTTTACCCTTAGCTAATGATTTGACATTAATGACAGATAACTGAGAACAATCAACAACTTCCTCTGCTTCAGTTTCACTGATATTATCATTTTCGATATCAGCAAAGTTGTTTTGGGAGTCAAAAGTTGAATTCTCAGTCTTTTTCAAAATCTTGATTTGTTCATTTACAGTCAAAGTTTTATTAACTGTATCAACAAGATAATTAGCATCTAGATGTTCATTGATTTTCACTATTCCATAGGGATATCTATTATCGGCAACTTTATCAAATTGAGAAATAGTCATCTCACAGTCATAAGAAGTTGCATCTACTTTTTCTCTTTAGAAAGATAAGAATGGTAGAAGCTTCCTATGTTGTTCTTTACTTATGTCACTAGAGTGATGCAATTCAGTCAATTTACAATAGAGTCTTTTAGCAAAATTACAGTAAATATTCCTTTGTTTTAACAAAATCCTATTTTCTATATTCAAACTATCTCTATCATTCATGATGTTTGTTATTTGCAACTCTAGATTATCTCTCTTAGCCTTTTTCGCCTCTAACATCCTTTGGGTTTCTAGTATTTGAGTACTAGATTTTTTATCCTTATTGCTAGCAGAGATCACAAGATTATTAACATAAGTAAGAACAACATCAAACTTAGTTAACACATAATTATAAGCACTTGAAGGAATATTAAAGGATTAAAATAGAGAACGTACCTTCGAAGTCATTGGTGCATTGTCACCTGATGTCAAAACCAAGCAACTACCAGTGATTTTCTCTTCTTCATCCTCCTCATACCTCGCAAACATGGCTCCATGCGTTGGATTCCTCATTTCTTCGTCATCTGAGCCTGAAGACCATATTTGGTATTTTCCCTCATCCTCATCTTCTCCTCTCACTACCTGTGACATCCCTTTCGACTTTGCCCTCACTTCTTCCAGCCTTTCAGAATAGTATGCCTCATCCTTAACCCTATTCTTCTTTTCTTCTTTCTGCTTCTTCAGCATGCAGTCATTGGCCATGTGATTTGCTCCATGATAGTAGTGACAATCAATTCCCGAATCACCCTTTAGCTTTTTCTCTTATTTCGAATCTTCACCACTAACCTCTTTCTTCTTAAACTTCTTCTCATCACTAACTATCCCAGTGTTACTTCCTTTCATTTAACCAGCTTTCGACTTAGCATTGAATAGTTTCTTATAAATCTTCTTTACTCTGTTGTTGGAGTAAAAAGCAACCGCTTTATCATCAGACTTGACGATAAGACCTTCGTCTTTAGAGCTTTCCTTTTCAGTAGCTTCCATCTCACATACTCTTCCCGATACCTTCGAAACCAATGCTAATGGACCTCCCAGATTGATCTTTGACTCTTCAGCTATTTCATTCACTTCAGCTTCATGAGCTTTTATCAGGTTGTAAAGATTATTGAGACTCCAATATTCGAAGGTTTGTTATGTCTTCATCATTAAACTTACATTCCTACACTCCTTGCGAAACCTCTTTATGAAAGTAAGGTTGTATTCCATAGTAGACCTGGTAATTCCATACCTATTACACTTGTAAATGAGCTCGTTCAGATAATCATAGTATAATTCGATTGATTCACCATATTTTTGCTTAAACCCCCTTAATTCAATCAGACATTGCTTGATTGAGCTGATTTTGGTCTTCTCACAACCCAGATACTTTTCCTTTAGAGTATTCCAGATTTGTTTGCGGTTTTGCATGTTCGAATGTAATTATACGCCACAGGAAGAAGAGCACCATGAAGCTCTCTCATGCATCTTTTCTCACTCTCCTGTAGCCTTTCAGTTTGTTCGATAACACTTTGAGTTGATGCTGAATTACCAATGCTTTGAACTGATGGAGGTGGATGAACATCATCAGTAATTCACTTCCATAGTTCTTCATCGTGTCCGTTCAAGTAATCCTCCATTCAATCAGCCCATTGATCATGATACTCTGGAATAAGCATAAGAATCTTAGTTGAAGATCCTAGCAAATGAGAGAAAGAAGTCATGGTATTCATGTTGAAGTTCGCCATTGATGTACATAAAATTTCAGAGAAAAGCTGGAGAAATTTGAGATTAACAAGATGAATCAGACAGCAAATGAACACCGAATACTCGATTTGTCAATCGAAATGTAGAATCAAATCAGAACTGAAGATCAACAAAGTTTTTCAGGATCAAAAGTGCAGATACTTAATGTAGTGGTGTTGATTATGATGGCATGTGCGGAATAAGAAAAGATCTAGTGAATCATTATACAAACTGAAGAACACATCAAGTAAATAAATCTTTTAAGCTCATATTAGATCTAGAAAGAACATAAAAAGTGGGTCTTGTACAAATTCTCTCTAGTCTAACATTCCAAATGGTTCCTTACTTAATGGGAGCCACTCACTTCCTATTTATAGGAAAGACTCAACCCACTTACACATACAAGAGGGTAAGCCACGTCCAAGGAGAACTTTGCACCCTAATAGGTTATAACAAAACCAAACGATCTAGGATCCATTTATAAAGGTTAGAATGATATTAAAAACAACAAAATAGTGTTTTAGACTGACAACCTTTAAAGCCTTTGAACCCACTTGGTTTTGGGGTGCTGATGAAGATAGAAAAATCAAACCGAATTATTTTCTCTACAAGTATCCACCATCAATATTAAGGCACTTGGAATGCTAGTTCCTTCTTGTATAAAGTACTTTTTAAGCCTTTAAGTGCTTAACATAACTAAGCACTAAAGGAGAAGCATTTTAAGCTACCAAAGACTAGAATATTCTTCAAAAGAAAATAAGAGAAGAAGAATCATGCAACTTATGGTTTTAGTGAGAAGAAAGAAGGAAAAGAAGAGCCCAATATAAGCTCTGCGCAATTTCTTATATACTCATGCGAAAGCAAAAGCAATAACATATTGTAATATAAAGTAATAACCTTACTTTAGAGGCATGAGGGACAAGGGAGGGAGGTTGACAAGCAACCTACCATACCCTATACAACTTTTGACTATATGCATAGAAATAAGAGGAATTGTTTAAATTTTATAAACTCAAAGTTTATAAAATATAAACTGTCTTTAGGTAAAAGACAAAAGGATTCAACTAGTCCTAAAGGTTGTGCATGACTTGTTAATTCATATTGTATGGAATAATAACTACTTATACTCTCTTATAATTATTATATTCACAAAACAATAAATATTCCCTAATTAAATACAAGAGTTATATTATTTATTAATAATCACATTAATAATAAATATACAAAATGTGCCAACTAGATAAATGTGTGACCCTATAGGATCATATATTATTAGAAATATCACTCAATAATGATTCTTGGGAATATAGATTCAATAATGTCCCACTTGCACAAGATTCATTAAAGACTGACATAGACGGTAGCTTACATCTAGCAGCAAGCTACTGCCTCTAACAACATATGAAGGGCGTTATGTCATCAACAGCCAATTCAAGGAGCTCTAAGCTATAATTGTTAATAAAGGTGTGGTATCAGTTATTCCTTTATCTTAGACATCATGTTGAACATGAGATATTGATCGCCATCAATCTTATTTAGTGTTCAACTTTTAGTAAGGCCTTAGATGTCGAACTCTCAATGGAAAAAATCTCATTTTCACTACATACGCCTATCAGTTTAGTTCATTTCATACCCAACGACGACCCTTATGAACGCCTTTTTATGGAATAGCGTTAAACCATGTCAAAGCACAACAAATCCTACATTTCAAGTCTCAAATATGTATCTCGGGTCTAAGAATACAAAGATACAACCTTGATCAAAACATCACTCATGACTACGATCCATACAATGATTATGATGTGGGTCAGGTCCAATACGTATTTTCCTAATCAAGTACCTATGACATTGGTAGCATCTCTTGCTATTTTCATCTCCATAAAAATCAACGAATCCAATCATATTAGTCTTACCTCATAGATGCTCCTAAAACTATGAACGACTTTGTACATTTAGAATAACCTAGTTATTCAAGGATGTAAACATGCTAATATAGAACACAACAATTATTTAATTAAAGACTTATATCCAATATATCAACTCATTACAATATATGATGCTTGTATTATTCCAATATCAAAATACTAAATTTCAATCAAATATATCTACATATATCAACGAGTTCCTATAGCACCAGCTTGAGTTTCATGCTTTAGCTAATGAAGTTGCTTTGTTAAGTAGATTTGACATACTTGATTTGCATAAACTTTGTGAATACAAACATTTTCAGTTATATATATATATATATATATATATATATATATATATATATATATATATATATATATATATATATAACTATCGATAAGGAATTAGATGCTTAAATATGACTTAGATACCAGTACTTGCATAATGGGATTATTCCTAGTCATAGTGAACTATACATTTATCATCTTTGTATGTGGTTCCTCGAACAACAATGTAATCTAACTCTCATGTGTAACTGTAATTAAGATCTACATGGAACCACTAGCCAAGTAAATTTCTCTTCATTCATAATGTGGACACACCCGATTGTGATTAGGAAACATGTCAATCTATTTGGAAGATTAGCACATGTGTAACAACTTTAAACATATCATTCTTTCAAATACACCGCAGATTTGGAATATTTCTTTAGTTCTCGCAAGTACTTTAGAATGTTCCTACAAATCACACCATGACTTGTTCTCGGATTATATTGGTATCATTCGACATGTTGTAAGCATACGACTTATCTAGCCTTTATACATAATCAAGACATATATGATCAATCCAATTTTAACAACATATTGAATACAATCATATAATCTAGTTCATAACATTGTACTAGAATTTTGGGGAGTGATCAAAATTATCTCATATGGTATTTGACAAGATGACTCTCTTAGAGTCCTTTATATTAAGCTCTTTAATATCCTTGACAATCACTATAGTTTTACTTAATCCTTTAAGTTGCCATGATCTGTCTATAAGGATCTTTAGTCCAAGAATTAATATGCCAATCACATATAAAACTAAGAATGTTACTAAGCTCCTACTAGCTTTGCATAAAAAACAAGAGTCATCTTGATTTATAATTAAATAACACTATGTAATTATCTTATAAGAAAGAAGATTCTTACTTTGACGTGTCAGCTAAAATCTGAAAAGATTTTCGTTCATGTAAGTTTTATCCTTTGAAAACTTGATTACTCTTTATATTTTTAGTATATTGAGGAAGATTAATCAAACCCAAACTTGATAATCATATATGAATGTATCTCTATGTGTTCTATTAATTTCTAATCAACTATTCAGCAAATTCAACAATAGCTGAAAACTTGCTAGTTCCAAACTATGATGCATTTAGCTTATGGTTCTTTAGCTCTTAAAGTTCCATATTTCTCCCACTTAGAAAAAGAGCTTTCTAAGTATATGTCTTCTGGAATGACAAGTAGTGAGATTATTATAGACTTCATCTTAAACAATCATTTAGGATAGTCTACATTAATGTAATTACTAGATGCTAAAGTGGTTGAGCTTATTGTCTAACATGAGCTCCATAACTCCATACATTTTAGATAAGGAAAAACCATTATATTGTTAGTCTAATGGAAGTATTTGATATACTCTTTTGGTTGGAATGTATATATTAAATATATATTTGTTGCAGTAAGCATAATTCCAAAACTTTTATAAAGTAAATAGTTCTTTAAAACATCATATAATAGAGTGTAAGGTCTATATTTTATCCTCTTCAAAAACTTGTACTATCGACATTCAACCAATGGCCATGTAACCTTATCCCACTAGAGAATACGAAGGCTACCTCGAACATCATAATACAAATCCAAGCAACCAGGTGATCCTGTGCCACAAGAATTGTACAAATGACGAGTGAGTGTTTTTTTATGGAATGAGTTGTGAATCGATTCCAAAACTCTTAAGATGTTTCAAGAAGAAACTTGGTTTTCAAAAACTCATTTCTTTATCACAATGAAAGGTTAATGATGGTCTCATTAGGTTGTATTTAAATCTTCACTATGAAACAATTTGAGCAAATCAAAAGTTCCAACAATAAAGAATAAAAATCGTCAGTGAAATTGACTAAGTATGGATCAACAAATCTATTAAAGGATTGAAAAGATTACATGCATAACTTATGTATAATTCTTTGTCATGCCTTTTTTTCGTTACCTAATAATAGATAAAAACACTTATAAATCATCTTCCCATAGGATTCACATATATCAGATGAATCAAGATCCTTTACCTTCAAAAAATCCATGATTTTGAAGTTGGTATATGAGTTTCATATTTATATAGTTATTATGGTATAAGTTGGTATAAGTTTCAGTCAAATATCATTTGATTTTATAGGTTTCATCTTTATAACTATTAATTTAATGAAAACATATAGATCTACTTCATAAATAACATTATGAGAAAATATTCTTAACATAGAATACATCGTTTCAGAACATGAATGTAAAGATCATTAAAGGATAAGTAAATCTATATTTATTCATAAATTTCAACTGTTACATGTTCATATAAGAACAGGTACATAACATCTATTGTTTAAAATTTATAACATCATTTGTTATATCTCCAACACAAAATACCATTCGTTTGTCATCAGTTGATTATTTTTTCCAAAACATCAGCACATAATATCAATTATTAGTGTCACATGCAATATAAAGTACTCAAGTGAATGATGGAAAAATAAATAGTTCTATCATATAGATATTTGATGTCTTGGTCAAGTCAGACTTCCTTAACTTAATGAGATTAGAGGAGCAGTTCATATTTCAGTGTCCAGTTTCTTCCATGATAGAAACAACACTGATTATTATGGTCCTTTCTTGATTTTTGGTTTTACATTGTATTTCCCTTAATTGGACTATAGGTCTATTAGAGTACATAATCTCTTAGATATTCCCATTATTCAATGGTTGAACAACTTTGAAGCATGTTCTACTGTTCTGATTGAATATCCGCTTTACTTGATGAGACATCTAATATGTTTCATAATTATCCAAAACTTTCTGCAAGTCAAGGTCAATTACTCCAGTATGACGTGAGACACATCAACATCATCACAATAATACTTCCATCAAAGTATCGTGATCATACTAACTGGTTGGAAGAGGTCGTTCAGGTATGATATCTTTCAGTATATATAATTTCTATTTATCCTTAAGGAAGAACCTCAAGGTATTATACCAGTTATAGAAATTATTAACAGCAAATGCTACTATCTCTTGAAACTTAACAAGAGAGAGGTTTTACATAGGTGCAAGAGTATTCACAGTTATTTATAGAATTTAGAAAAAATTTATTTAGTATTTTCAATATTAAGTCTTTAAAAATTAATACCTTTTATTGTTTCTAAAACAAGTAAATGGTTAGGTGACCTCTATCCCATCCACTTAATCAAACTCGGAAGGTAGCGATTACCAATTGCATAAAATATGTAATCCCTAGATAATGGGATCCTAAATAACTGTTGTTATATTTGGCATATTTGATCCCATTTATGCTTCATACCTTTCATGATTATGTGACATTTATCACACAAGATTATGATTAAGTATATTCCTACTTGAAACAACTTGTAGCATTGCAACTAACTAGTGATTAGGTGACCCTTACATCACAAGAAAATACAAAACTGCCCCAAACATTATAAAACAAGCCTAGTCGTTAGGTGACCCATCGCTCACTAAGACCATATAAATGATACCCGAGTGTTCTTCAAAAGGATGGGAATGACTTGCATTTCTAAGAAAAAGTTTTACATGTGTTTTACAAATAGAGTTATGAAAACATGGTCTCACGAATATTACATGCATCCAAAAATTCATTTACCCTTTTGTAAAATTGATATAAATGGATCCTTGGTGGTTTGGTTGTGTTATATGAAAATAATATTTTTATTTTAAGCTTCCATTGCCCGGTTTTTATGAAAAAACACTCATATTTTGTATCAAAATCCATCAACGTCTTCTCATTTTGATGCTTTATATTTTATGTACATACACTCTACTTTTCACTAACTCTATAATCATACTCTATATCTCTTTATCCCTAGCCTCAAACTCTATCTTTCACTATCTCTATGTTCATACTTTATATCCCTTATTGTCTCTATACGCCTACTCTCTTTCTCTTTCTTTCACTCTCTCTCTCTAACTCTTATTTTATACTCTCTCTCTCTCTCTTAACATCTTTATCTATTTATATCTTTTGTATCTCCACCATTATCTCTCTTCTACGTCTCTGTTTCTCTCTCTCTCTCTCTCTCTCTCTCTCTCTCTCTATATATATATATATATATATATATATATATATATATATATATATATATGCATCTCCATCTCCATCTCTCTCTCCTTCTCCCCATATCTAGCCTTTTCTATCTCACTCCTTCTCTGTATCTCTATCTATATCTCTCTTTCTATCTTTATATCTTTATCTCTTTATCCCTCTCCCTCTCTACATCTATAACTCCATCTCCCTCTCTATTTATAGATATCTCTCTCTACATCTCTAGCTCCATCTTTCTCTCCCTCTTTGCATCTCTATCTCTATCTCTCTTCCTATCTCCGCCTTTCTATCTCCTTATCTCCTATAGTTATATACATTTATACATATCAAACATAATCACATATTAATGCATCATTTAATATCGATTATACACCGTAAATATGTATTACTTTATACATCTCAATTATACTTGTTTGTTTACTTGAATCATATTAAAATACAATAATTTCCAATTACTCTATTTAATAACTCATATAGTAATAAATAACTATCATTATCAATTATCACAAATACTAAACTCACACAGTATCAAATATTAACAATTCAATAATTATACTCATCTCTGAGTATGCACAATAATTATGATGTATCTAGATAACAATAATTTAGAGAAAGATAAGGTTACTCACTTGGTTAGTTAGTGACGACTAATTATTATTCTTGCCTCCATATTAATGTTGCTTGTATGTTAATCACATGTCCAACCCTATTTGGACAATATAACAAGTTCATTAGAACTTGTCTATTCTCATCACTATATCCAAAACAGTGATCAATTACCTGATCACTAACTTGATGGATTGATGTCTAAGCCGATAACTATAATTAGGATGTACTTGACCCGATTTTAGCATGGTCCTTTTTGGGTTGCCTTCACCAGTGCAAATCGATAGGATGGATTTGGGGAATAAGTTTTTTTTATGGTTTATTAATATATTAAAAGTATACTATATTAATATGAAATCATATTATTTAATTAGTATTGATCAAGAATTAATTTGGATCTAATTTTGTGATCAAAAGAGACTAATTAAATATAGGGGGACTGATTATGTAAATCAATCATTCTTGTAGTGTGGGCCAATGATCCATGATTATGTAGGTGGGCTAAACTAATCCATGGATAGTCCATGGAGGTTAAACCCATGGAGCATGAGAATGTGGAAAGTCATGGGTTATTAGGGTTTACAAAGTGTAACCCTAGCGTGTGCAACACTATAAATAGAACCCCCTTAGAGCCAAAATTGGATACACCATCTCTTGGAGATAGATAAATTATTCTCTTAAGCCTCCTCTTGGATTTTGGTGTTTGTGAACCGATAGAGGCATCACACTTGAGGTGCTCAAGCTTTCAAAGGTCAAGAACTCTACCCTACTCAAGAGGTAAGCATCCAAACCAAGTTTATATTGTATAGATTCAAATGTATGCTAGATAGGGATAATGCTTTGGAAAAATTGAAAATGCATGTATAATTAGAGAAAAAATATATCCAAAGCATTTAGGGTTGCATGTGCACCATAGGAGTGTTATAGTGCTCAAAACCCAACATAACTATACTCGATAACTAATTCTCACCCAAACTAGTTACGTTTTCGAATGTAAATCACAAAAGAATTTACCCCGCAAACTGTTAATTCAATTGAAAAATCTCGATAAATCAGGGTATTTATCCCGAGATGATCTGATTAACATTTATCAAATCATCGGGTTGGTGTTAGCACCATATCATGCAATCCCATAAAACATATTCGGGTTTAACAACTCTTTACAAATATCACATAAACATATTTACATAAAATGAGATAAAATATACCTTCTTTGATCCTTTAAATAACTCACATACTCCCATACACTAGTATAACTTCACCGTTATACTCTACCGAGAATAATTCTTGAGCAGCATCTCCGATCGAACGTGTCAAAATCTCTCAAATGACACGAGACTCTTATATTTATACAATGAAATGGTCACGTTTTGACCATATAGGTGTCATTTCGTGACAATCAAATAAATCCATATTTCACCATGTATCATACTCTTCCGCCAAGTGTCGTGCTGACTTGCCTTATTTCATGTCGTGACATGTCTATTGTCAAGTTCTGAAGATTGAATAGACTTCGTCTTGCCATGTGTCGCTCTTTGGATGACATGTGTAGTTATAATTCTATCATTTGCATGTCTTGGAAAAAATATCCCCACGTCGTAGTGTTTAAAAGTTGACCGTTGACTTTGACTTTCTCAAAATAGCAACGTACTTTCATTTCAACTTCAAACGACCATAATTTTCTCATACGAACTCTGTTTTTTACAAACTTTATATACACGAAACCATCTCAGAGTGAACTCGCATTATCTTTCACAATTTCTTGATTTAACTATACTAAATATCTCATATAAGATAATAAGTATAAGACCATACATATTACATCACCGAATCACCAGCAGTTCACTGTTTTAAGTTTACTACAAAACAAAGGTATTCCAAACACATACTTTAACTCACAATATGAGGTATTTAGGTCATTAAATGTCTAATAATAGTTCTTATCACGAAATAGGTGTCACAAAACTGTCGTTCAAAATCAGAGTTATAAAGAAATGTATCGCGAAATTTCAAATCATTAAACTGCTTATAAGTGTGTATAGTCAAACCTTCGCCTTCTAACGAACTGTTAAATTACCTAAAAACATTTAATCCACAAATGTAAGACAAAGTTTATTGAGTTCATTAGAATACCATATACGACAATATACATATAAGCATACATGCATCTAGGTCTGCAACCAAGCCAACAGATGTCTAGGGTCACAACTCTCTAGTTGACCTTGTCATCAACCCAACCTTTGTGAATGTCTTTAATCACAACACTTAATGTTGATCTTGTCTTCAACTCATCCCTTTCCATCCCTCAGCGTAAAGTTGTACCTCTTGCACTATTGTTCGTCCTCAAAAAGCTAGAAGCCTCGGCCCTTCACAAATATGTCGACATATACATAATACAAATAAACAGATAGTTCAACATTACAGGTAACAGTCTACAATTCTACCTACCTAATAGAATACAATAGTCTAACCACATCCTAACATATTAGGACACATACTGCAATATATAGTACAATGAGGAAACTTACCTGAGCTCACCAACAGAAGCTCAACAACAACCATTATCAACAGAGCAACTAACACAAGCCATCTAATGCCAAGTCGAGACCAATCCTTAATCAATTACTCAATCCTACCCAAGTTTGACCAAAAGTCAAAATGGTCATATGTCAACGAAAGTCAATGGTCGACTCACTACGTCTTGGCCAACACCATGGCCGCATCGTGGTGGCTTAAAGATGCTATACTTGCGTTTTATCTAGCCATCGCATTGTGGCCTACACATTGTCGCGTCATGGCCGAAGCCCAAAATAGCTTAATGGGTTAAGCACTTAACCCTGAAGCCCAAGCTTCCAACTTTTTAGAACCAGTACTTAATAACTTCATAATGGACAAAGTTTCCAAATTCATCCATTAGGATAGTCCAAATGATTTGTGTGAAACAAACTAGTTTTAATCCTACTAACTTAGACACAAAATAAACACACGAAAGGCAGTGTACCTATCGATTAGTAATATAGTTCAAGCAAGTAGGGTATCGAACACAGGGAACGGTAAACAATTAAAATAAATGCTAATATTATCTAAATAAAACAAGTAAAAAAAAGAGTTTTCTCTAGTTTTGCAAGACTAGAAACTTAAACAATTAACTAAAACTTAAACTAAGAAACTAAGAGCTAAGCAAATAAAAATCAACTAAATTCAATAATAAAGAGGACTTCTGTTTAGTTCGACTCATTTGTTCCCATGGATGATTTCAATGTATCGGATTAATTCTTCATTGGCTACCGACTAAGATGATTAGTTTCACGTTCGATATTACTAATCCTTAGGAAACAAATTAACTCAAGCAGTGGCCAGTTGTCTAAATTAACGGATTTCCTAGTTATTTATTTAGGTTAAACAAGACTTGTAATGGTTAATTAAATTGGCCCTTTAATTAACCTCTTGCTAATGTTCATCAAACAAGCTCACACATTAACTTACCTATCTTCTAGTTAATTCTAATTTCACATTCGTTATTCCTAGACATACAACTATGTGGTCACAATAAATCATATGAAATTAATAACTAAGAGATGTTCATACAATTTAATTACTAATTTATTAACAGAAGAATAGTTATTGTCAACACATAAGGTTCTTTAACAAGCTTAACAAAACATAATTACCAATTAAAATTAATCCTACTCAAATAATCAATCCATGTTCACAAAATTATGTACCCTAACAGAAGAATAAGTTTTTAGCTCATGATTGCAGTAAACATAAACTCAAAAACGAAATCAAAGTATGTAAACATGATTCAAATCAAAAAGTTACTAAGAATAAACCAAAATTGTCTTGATTCTCTTCACAATTGAATGTAGGGTTGATTCTTCAGTTCCTCACGACCTAGCAGCACTTCCAATCGTTTCTCAACCTCCTAGGGTTTCTCTCCATGCTAGGGTACCGATCTGAAAGTCCCTTTATATAGATTCTCACAAAACAGAGGCTACTCGGGGAGTCCAGTGACCTACTCGGCGAGTCCGTCACTTAAAACCCGTGTACGGCAAGTCAGCGCGTCCAGAAACGCGAAAGTTCGATACAGCTCGCCGAGTAATCAACCCTACTCGCCAAGTACGTTTCGAATCAAAATTTTCTCAAATCACGAAAGTCGTCCGAAATTGTGTCTACTTTTCAGAACATTTTGAATCTCGTCAATCGGAGTTACGGTTCATGAGATATGGCCAAAACACTGACGAGGGGTCAAGCTGTCCAACAACGTCCTTCTTTCTTCAAATTCCAAGATCCAAGCGTCCAATCGCCAATTCCACTTCATTTTCCTTTCGAGCATGTCTTTGATGCTGAAAATGAAATATTTAAGCTAATTAAGAACCTTTTGTTCATTAAATGAGACAAAAACAACATAAAGTATTAAGATAATGCATGAATTTTATAACTAAATATGCCCATATCAAAATACCCCACACTTGACTTTTGCTTGCCCCCAAGCAAAACTGAATTTTACTACACTAATATTACATAAGACAATCCCAATCGAACCCAGCCATTATGCCAAGACCGCAACGCATGCATTTGTGTCTAAAATTTTCCTAATAACCCCCCATACTCCAAATACTCACAATCCTCATAAACATTCGCCCACTTTTTCCAAACAATGCTCATTTTATGCATCCCTCCGAATCCATCCTCAGAAAACCTCTTAACCTCAAGGTATTTTTGGTTGAGCAACCCAAGCATACATAATCTAGACAATTATAATTTATGATACCACTATGGAGCTCTTTTGGAATTATTCACTTCTTTGATAATTTAATCTTGATTTCTTTGAATTGACCACCTTCTTTGATTTGATTTTTGGTATCTTCAACTTTTTGAATCTTCGGAATTTTGATATTTTGATCTTTACTTTAACTGCTCCAAAATTCTTACAACTTTTCTTGTAATTCTCTCTCTCTTTTTACATGTAACTCACTTTTTTCACTCAAAACCCTACATGCTTAAGCAGGGGCGCTCAACTTCAACCTTTATTGGTTAACGATAATAATTTTCCTGGATACATTTCTGGTACACGATGCTAAACATATTGCATCCTTCAAACTAAGCGAGGTCGTGTTTTTGTCTCATGATTTCACTAGAATAAGGAAGCCACAAATGCACTAGAACGTATATAAGCTCAACTAAACATTTGGGTCTTCATAAAATCATCAAATATAATACTAGCATGATCCCTAATTGCTTTACCAAAATTTTCTAAATTAGCCCTAGCAATTTTATGCAAAATTTTAAAATTTAACTAGTGTAACCAACCAACCCGCTACCCCACACTTAATTTATGCAATGTCCCCATTGCATATCATGCATGATAAAGAACAATAAAAATAAGGAGAGAACTGGAACAAACTCCTCTGGGATAGTAGTGGCGAGGTTGATATCTCTTCTCTTCAGCTCCATCTTCAATTGACTTTAGACATGGGAACAGCTCATCCATGTCTTGGGTGTCAAAATCTCGTGTGGTACAGTCTTTATAAAAGCTCCAAATATAAGGGAAAAACTCTTGGGAATGCTGGGAAAATGATCTTCAAAGAATAGAACCAATGCCCATATCAAATGTCATCAAATCTTCAACTCAAAAATAAGAAGAATGAGAAGCTCGTCGAGTAAGTATGTAGACTCGCCGAGTTGAAGCGTAAATGGCAGAAGAATCGTGAATTTTCACATGGACTCGACGAGTCCATAAGATGCACTCGGCGAGTAGACCGTTGTGTGACAAAAATTTTATTCTGCCCAAGTCCGTTTCTGATGTATGGGGGTTATATAAACTAATAATTTCCCTCATTTTTTCCTTTAGGTAATAAACACTTTATAACCCTTCTATCAATTGGACTCATAGCTTGACTCAAAACTTCGTTTCCTCTCTCGCCTAGACTCGATTTCTTGCTTCGTCAGCCTTGACTCTAGACCCTCACATGCATCCTTACACTCAAACTGAAAAGATCAAAAACAAAAACCAAGTAATAAAAAAAACATTAAAATAAAAAAATCCTAAATTATCCTTAAACACTAGAAGTTTAGAAAGAAAAAGAAAAGAAAACTCTAATGAGGGGTTGCCTCCCGCAAGCGCTTCTTTTTGTGCGAGTCTTGAGCTGGACTCCCAACTTAATAAACTTCCAATAAACTCATTGCCAATCCATCCGTTGCATTAAATATTTTCTTTGGTAGACCAATTTGTAAAATTTGACTCTTTGCTTCTAAAATTGGCCAAACGAGCTTGAATTCATGAAACCTAACAATCTTGACAAGGGTTGGAACCGGTTGGATACTAATCAAAAACGGATCATGCCTCAAAACTTTCTCCAAAGTTGGAGTCGTCACCCCACGCTTCGAAACACAAACTGGAAGAACAGGGGAACATGCCGTGGTAATGGTTAAACCACATGTTGGTTCCTGCAATTCAGCTTGTTCTTGTTCTTCGTCTGACCTCTCTGCTAGCAACCTTTCCAGCTCCTCCAAATATTTTTCTGGATTAAATTCTTCATCTTGTAACTTTAGCTCTAGTGACTCAAACTGTTCTTGTTCATTAGGCAAGATGTTATCTAACCATCTATCAAATTTCTTCAAATCTTCATCCGAGTCATACTCCTCATCTTGCTCAATTTCCTGTACTTTTTCCTCAAGAAAAGCATCAAAAGCATCCAGATTTGGAAAATACATAATAAATAAAAAATAAAAACTAAACTAAAAATGAAACAATGATAACAACTAGCAATTAAAATTAATTATTTGAACCGTTCCCCGGCAATGGCACCAAAAACTTGATGTGTGAAGCAAACTAGTTTTAATCCTACTAACTTAGACACAAAATAAACACACGAAAGGCAGTGTACATATCGATTAGTAATATAGTTCAAGCAAGTAGGGTATCGAACACATGGAACGGTAAACAATTAAAATAAATGCTAATATTATCTAAATAAAACAAGTAAAAAAAAGAGTTTTCTCTAGTTTTGCAAGACTAGAAACTTAAACAATTAACTAAAACTTAAACTAAGAAACTAAGAGCTAAGCAAATAAAAATCAACTAAATTCAATAATAAAGAGGACTTCAGTTTAGTTCGACTCATTTTTTCCCATGGATGATTTCAATGTATCGGATTAATTCTTCATTGGCTACCGACTAAGATGATTAGTTTCACGTTCGATATTACTAATCCTTAGGAAACAAATTAACTCAAGCAGTGGCCAGTTGTCTAAATTAACGGATTTCCTAGTTATTGATTCGGGTTAAACAAGACTTGTAATGGTTAATTAAATTGGCCCTTTAATTAACCTCTTGCTAATGTTCATCAAACAAGCTCACACATTAACTTACCTATCTTCTAGTTAATTCTAGTTTCACATTCGTTATTCCTAGACATACAACTATGTGGTCACAATAAATCATATGAAATTAATAACTAAGAGATGTTCATACAATTTAATTACTAATTTATTAACAGAAGCATAGTTATTGTCAACACATAAGGTTCTTTAACAAGCTTAACAAAACATAATTACCAATTAAAATTAATCCTACTCAAATAATCAATCCATGTTCACAAAATTGTGTACCCTAACAGAAGAATAAGTTTTTAACTCATGATTGCAGTAAACATAAACTCAAAAACGAAATCAAAGTATGTAAACATGATTCAAATCAAAAAGTTACTAAGAATAAACCAAAATTGTCTTGATTCTCTTCACAATTGAATGTAGGGTTGATTCTTCAGTTCCTCACGACCTAGCAGCACTTCCAATCATTTCTCAACCTCCTAGGGTTTCTCTCCATGCTAGGGTACCGATCTGAAAGTCCCTTTATATAGATTTTCACAAAACAGAGGCTACTCGGCGAGTCCAGTGACCTACTTGGCGAGTCCGTCACTTAAAACCCGTGCACGGCAAGTCAGCGCGTCCAGAATCGCAAAAGTTCGATACAGCTCGCCAAGTAATCGACCCTACTCGCCGAGTACGTTTAGAATCAAAATTTTCTCAAAACACGAAAGTCGTCCGAAATTGTGTCTACTTTTCAGTACATTTTGAATCTCGTCAATCGGAGTTACGGTTCATGAGATATGGCCAAAACACTGACGAGGGGTCAAGCTGTCCAGCAACGTCCTTCTTTCTTCAAATTCCAAGATCCAAGCGTCCAATCGCCAATTCCACTTCATTTTCCTTTTGAGCATGTCTTTGGTGCTGAAAATGAAATATTTAAGCTAATTAAGCACCTTTTGTTCATTAAATGAGACAAAAACAACATAAAGTATTAAGATAATGCATGAATTTTATAACTAAATATGCCCATATCACCAAACAACTAAGATCTAAACTTTAAGTCTTAAAGATTCCAAGAATTCATCTTTCTCGACTTAACTCATTAAGTCCAAGCCTCCAACTTTCATATCTAAATCAACATGATATTTAGATTGATAAATTTTATAACTCTATCCATAATAATGCCACAAACTTTGGGGATCTATAACCCTAAGCTAAGAAATGTCCAAAAACTGATTTTCTTCATTTACAGAGTAATGAGAGTTCTTGCATACACTCTTTACTCCACCAAATCACTAGATCAAAACTTTAAACGTGAACCCAATCTCATGGAGTTCTTCAAACTCCATGGAACAAGTCACAAAGGGACCAAAATTATTATTAAAATGGACCAAAACACCAAATACTCATAGATCTAATGATGAAATACAATAAAGCAAGGATCATTGCAACTCACAAGGGTCCAAAAGGTAAATGAAGGATGATATCTTCAATTTCAAAGCTTCAAAACCAAGTCTTTGAACAACACAACACCCAAAAGCCATAAAAATTGAAGAATATAGATGAGAGGAGAGAAAAGAAGCTTAATCTATGAAGGGATGCTATGGTTTGCTAAAAACAGAGGTTATTGATGCAATGGAGGCTGCAAAATGACCTAAAATATGAGGTTGAAGCCTTTAAATACACGTAAAACCCTAATTTAATGGGTACGGGCTGCACAGCTCACCCTGTCGTAGTGACGGGTTTTTGCTAATATCCATTTCAACTTCAAACACTCATAACTTTTTCGTTACAACTCCGTTTTTAGTTATGTTTATATGCACACGAATGTATTGAAAACCCCCACAATCCTATCTAATCACTAACATACCGAACTAAATTCATTAATTCATTCAAGAAGTCTGAAATATGACTTTTCACATTTTATCCTTTGGCTCCAAAGCACAATTCAAGGGCTAAAATCACTTAACCAACATTATCAACATCCAAAAGGGTCTAAACTCTATTCCATTGAGGCCCAAGACCTCTATTAGATGAAATTACGGTACGCTAACCCAAAATTGGGTGTTACACAAACACGCTTCAGTCAGGGATCGGGTGTTAGTTGGATGGTGTATGGAGACTATCATACGTAATCCTAGGGGTGGTATTAAGTAGATCCAATGAGATGGTTCCTTTCCTTGATGCAAGATCATCAGCTGGATTCTAGGCCGGATTGATTGGGTTGGCTTCTTGAAGCTTTTGACAGCTTTTTTGTTTCTTATGCTTGGGCATTACTAGACATAAAGCTGCTCTTTGTGGTTGGGAAGGAGACTACATGGAATAACTAGGTTCCCATTACGCTCAATATTCTTCTTTGGAGGATTCGGTTATTTAGTATTCCTACTAGAGAAAGACTTTCGTACAAAGGTATTATGGTGGAGTCGATTATGTATAATGTTTGATCTCGTGTTGTTGAGATTGTTGATCATCTTTTCGCAGTGTATAGTGATTTGATTGATTTGTAGGTGTATTGATATTGGTGGGATGTTCACCTACCCAATCAATTATTTTAATTGGCCCACATTGATGCATACAATAACATAATAATTAGTTTAAACACCTGAACCTATATATATATATATATATATATATATATATATATATATATATATATATATATATATATATATATATATATATATATATATATATATATATATATATTAACGACCATTTAAATAGATATTTATCATTCCTATTGATCATGAATTTGTTTGAAATTTGTTAGAGAATAAATATACATTTATATATTTATATTGTTGTTTATTTATAAAGAAAAAAAGTTATAAATTTTAAAACAATTTGTCTTTTTCGACAAAAAAAAAATTAAAAGAAAAAAAAAAGAGTTTATTTAATATTCATGTGCTTGCTGACAAAATGATGTTTGTCCATATATTTGAATTTTCGTTTTCATCTTATTTACATATTTATTTATTCTTTTTGTATGTGATCTTTTTGAAATACCACATGTTCAATAGTTCCAAGTTGTATGTGAAGAAAATTGGGGCATTTTGAAATTTTATTATTTTGTCACTATATCTATTTCGAGATGGTTTTAAAACTTTTCTAAACACGTCCACACTGATTATACACGACTAGATTATTAATATTTTTTGAATAATATTAGCAGAAAAACAAATATGTTTCTTATGAATGACTTAACATTACATATGACCTTTTTCCTGCGAAAATTATTCTTTTTCGAAAAATTTATCGTGTTTTACATTTGATTTCGGTAAGAATAGGGTTCAATTATGTTAAGGAAAGATATAAAGAGGTAATGCTTTTAGTGAAAGTGTGGGGCATGAAAGTGTAAACCCTAGAAAACCTCAAGGAACATCCATTATTTGGCATAATAGATATGGCAGGAGAAGAATTTTGTGTACCTCACATGATCTTTCTTTCTTCTCCACTGGATACGGGACCCCTTGAGGCTAAACCCAAATCTTCATATCCGAGTATGAGAATCTTGACTTTGGTGACAATTACGCCCTCAAAAAAATCTTGTTTTTTCCACTTTAACTTCTCTTAACTTTTTTTGGTTTCTTTTTGGTATTTACTACTCATAATTAGCAACCCAAATCAATCTCATATATCTATCTCCACTCATAATCCACCATCAACGAAAACAAAATTAACCCTACTTTAGAGAACATTAATCCATTGTTGAGCTAGTATACTCATGCCTATTAAATGATTAAGAGGGTCAAAACATTTAAATGGTTGGGTCATTATTTGAAATTTTGACAGTAAAAAACGACTAATCTCTTAAATGTCAAAATTATATTATATTATCTCCATTGCTAAAGTTACAATATAATTTAGATATATTGCTTTTAATTATATTATTATGTTACAAAACGCATTGCTTTAAAGTTTAAACATAATTGGCATAGCAAGACGTAACCATGACATTATCAATCAAGTGATGATTAAGAATATTAACAATTTGTTATAAACTTATTTCATCTTAGTTTTTTTAGCTGGGTTAGCACAATCCAATGGATGTTTAGTAAATGGTTGATTAGTTGTAACATTCGATATGTGTGAACTTAAAATGTGATAAAATTAAACACCACCACAACAACAAGGATAATAATAGACCCTGGTAATCTTATTAAGATTTGGTAAGAGGAGGTAAATGTCAGTATTAATTTCTCAACATAAGTAGAGCAACTGTGTCGCAAAGATAACATCTGTCATTGATCTCAAATATGGAAGACTTTTAGCCATGTAAGACTGGAAGGAGTGGGTGCGGTTTCAGCTAATGTGGTACTGAAACACCGCCCCCTCCATGAGGTTTCGAAGTGCGGTTTGGGGAGTGTGGCAATAATCGGGAGCGCTCCCTTTCTCTCTCTTCCTCTATCTCTCTATCTCTCTCTTCTTTCACTCTCTTCTTTCCATTTAATAATATCATCCCTTGGGTGTGGTAAAAGGAGGGAGTCCAGCCTAAGGTACTACTATTGTTGAATTTAAGATCAAAATCATTAATCCAAAACTGGGAAAAAGAAGATTAAAACAAAAGGGAAAGAAAGTAAGAGAGGCTCAAAGTGATTGCAAAGTTGTGTCTTTATACATGCATACATTGCTTATGAGTTATGATTGTTGCCCCCCTTCAACCTACACACGCTTCATCATAACCGTTGCCAAATTAAGTCAACTGCATCAAAATTCCATACCTTTTTTCGTGTAATGGAACTAATAATATGTTTTTTTATCATGTAATTAACATGGTATATATGAGACGTTATATCAACCATCTGTAGATAATGTCAAACAAGTTACTCTTGGACAACTAATATTACATGAAATTAACAAGTTCTCTTTAACAATCAGAATTGTTTTACTCAACCTTTGTTTGCCCAATGCAAAGATGAAGTTATGATTGTTCATACTTTATTGGGAAACATGCGAGATGCAAATGGGGACCAAATATAGAGCAAAAGACATTTGGTTTCAAACCAAGGTTTAATTACTGTTTCACATCATCATTGTGCTATGCAACTTAGTTTCCAGCTAATATGTATATATGTGCATGGTGCTTTTACTTTAATTAATTTCTATGTTTTGACTTATAATAAAGTTTCCATTTCATGTCTAGTATTCTTAAAAAGGTGAAATTTTACGTACATCGGGAATCTTAAGCATTAACAATAGCAATAAGCAACGTATCAATATGATTATCCAGTACTTCTTGTATGATAAATTTGGATCTAATGCGAAACCATATATACTACACATTTACAATTGTTCTCTACTATTTTCATGATACAATACTTTACATACGAATACATTACATTTGAAGCAAATTTATTAACTTAAAGCAAAATATAAAAAGAGATGGTGATGCGGAATTGTCTTTCAACCAATGCAAAACCATAAGATACTCTCGGGCATGTTTCGCACGTTTAAATTAAACTTAGAACATTTATTATTATCACGGTTATAAAATTAATTAAATTTTCATAACAAAAACTCAAAATTATTCAATTGTTTCAAATAAATTATTTTAAATAAATTATTAATTAAATGATATTTTTTTTAGTTATATAAAATTGTAATCCTTGATTTAAATATATACATTAAATTATATCACCTTATAATATATATATATATATATATATATATATATATATATATATATATATATATATATATATATATATATATATATATATATATATATAAATTTAATTTTATTTTTTATTTTAATGTTATTAATTTAATGTAATTAGATTGAGAAATTTAAAATTTAAAATAAAGAATTAATAGGTTAACATATGACATGATAGGTAACATATAATATTAATGAGAATTTCTAATATTGTGACACGTGTCAATAGGAGAATAAACTTATTCATTTATTAAAATAGAGACATAATCATAAGATAAGATGTACGTAATTAAGATTGCATAAAAAGGATCACCTGATTCTAAAAAACCAAAACCGAGTACTGTAACAACGGAAATTTTAAAACAAATTTTTCATTTCAAAAGGAAGTATTTTCATCCAAAACAAGGCATAAACATTCAACGTGTCATATCATAATACAAATCATATGAATCCCAAGATCATAAATCATCTATCAGTGTGTACAGATCACGCCGGCGCCTTCCCACGGTCCTCGCTAGTACCTGAAACACATATACAACAACTGTAAGCATAATCGCTTAGTGAGTTCCCCAAACTACAACTTACACACATACGCCTTTCCAGGCCCTGACCTTCCGGTCCATGTGTCTCAGGGGACTTCCGTCCCTGCTGGGTAAACCTTCCGGTCCTACCCACGCCAACCCTTCGGTCCACACTACAATGCCTTCCGGCCCATAACATATTCGCCTTCCGGCCCATAACATAATGCCTTCCGGCCCACATTAAACATATCATACATAGCACATATAACAATTAACTTATCACATATAACACATATGTCTCATATCATATCCGACCTTCCGGTCACATAATCAAACCCTTCCAGGTACAGTATAGTGAGAAGACTCACCTCGTGAATATCGATAACTAGCAAATCCCGAAATCACTCGTGCTCGATCCTCCGAGCTACAATCTCCCTATAACATCATACATCTCTTATTAACACTTTTTATCTCTAAGGTTGACTATCCCTAAGAAGTCAACACAGGTCAACTACGGTCAATGGTCAACGGTCAACTTTGACCGGACTTGGCGAGTGCACAAGGGCAACTCGGCGAGTCTAGACGTTTTCACCAACTCTCTAGGATTCCCTTCTTACACGTCGAGTACTCCCCCTGACTCGATGAGTTCCACCTGGAAGAATCGCGGGGGCCACCCCGACTCAACTCGTCGAGTCTCAAGAACAACTCGGCGAGTCCCAGCTCGACTCAGTCCACCTGTCAACCCTCTCTAACTCACCCTGACTCACTGAGTCAACCTATGACTCGTCTGGACCACTCACTGAGTGAACTCAAGGCAATCTTCAAGCTACTCGCCGAGTCTGCTCATCGGACTCGGCGAGTCCATACCATGCAATCACTCAAACTCGCTTCTAAGGTCAGATCTGCTCCAACAATTCATAGATCTGGCCTTCCTAGACTGATTCATCACGTAAAGCCCCAAACTTGGTGTACATACAACCTCTAAATGTCCATATATGAAGAATTATCAACAAATATCACAACTCAAGGTCATAACCTCCATTGTTCTTCATAAAGCTTGATGAATGAGGCTCTCTGGACCTCTATGGATCCAGATCCAAAGCCTCATCACTAGCAAGGGACTATTTGACCATCAAATCAACCCAACAAAGGCCACAAGAAGCCTTAAATCCAAATATACTTCACAAAACAGAAGATGAGCCGAAATCATACCTTTAGATCGATGATCTAAGCTTCAAATCCACAGAATAGCAACCTCCTTTGCTTCCTTTTGGCTAGGACTTCCCTCTTCTTTGCTAAACAACACACAAAGGTCAAGAAATGCTTCCTTTCTCTCTCTCAAATCGCTAAAGCACTCTAGGGTCTCTCTCTATGGACTGCTGGGTACAAATGATGGCCATAAGGCCCTTTAAATAGGTCCCAAACCCGAGAAATTAGGGTTTCATTAAACAGCGCGGACTCGCCGAGTCCATATCTTGGACTCGCCGAGTCCAGGCGAATCCCGCGTCCAGAATCGCATCCCTACTCGGCGAGTCTGAGCTCCAACTCGCCGAGTCCCCTCTCAAAACACCAAAATCATAAACAATAAAGATACCTGGAAATTCGGGCTGTTACAAGTACCCTCCCAACCGAATAAGGTTCGGTTTAGTTGACTTTAATTAGTTATCGGTTTGGTTTTGATTTAACTGGAAAAAATCGATTAAGGATATAAACCTCTTTTATTATATTTTATTTACTTGTAACATCCATATTTCATAATACTCTTCTCATAATTAAACTAATTAATTTTTCTTAATATATATATTTTTTAAAAACAATGTATCAAGAAAAAACTTTGTTTTTCAAAACGAATCCAATAACAACTGAATTTACATGCCAAAACACATAAATAATATGTGTAATTTTAATTTTCAAATATACAATTGCATATAGTACATTCTAAATTAGATTCATCACAGTTTAATGGATTGCTATATTTATGTTCTATTCTTTATATAACATTATGAAAATTTTCTTATAATACATGCATTAAACTCTATAATGTTGAGTAAACCATGGTTTTTAATAATTATAAGTTTATTTTTTTCATTGAACTTCAATATTAATATAATATCAAACGATGAGATTTAATCCATTGAGTGTCAAATAAATATATATCACATAAATTATACATAAGACTGAATTGTATCATAATATTTTTACTACCGGCAAACTGAGATGATAGTATTTACCAGCGTCAAACCCCCCCCCCCCCCCCCCCCCCGCGGCGATGTTTTTGTTGTCGGCGACATTATGCTAGAGGCAATTGTTTTTTTAATTTTTATTTCATATGCAAAAATATCACAACACCATAATTATAAACAAATACTGATAACCAAAAAAAACAAATACTTATAAGCACCAAACACTTTCAAAATATATTGTATCATTCCTAATAAATGAAAATTAATTTTGTCAAATGTCATGTTTTCATTGAAGTTTACGGTCCTTGGACCACTCCCTTGGGAGTTTACGGCCGTAAACACATGAGTTTACAGTTGTAAACTCATGTTAGTCCATTTCTTTTGTGCTTTGGTGGTTCTAGGCTATGCATGCAAGGTTCTAGTCACTTATACAAGCATTTGAAGGTGTTAAGAGCACTTAAACCCCCTTAGAAGGTGTTTACGGTTTTGGGAGACCTTCCCAAACCGTAAACTCATCTTTGTCCCTTCATTTCATGTTCTTGGGGTCCCTAGTTCATGCAAGTAAGGTTCTACTTCATTACACAACCATTTGAAGGCATTAGGGGCATCTAAACACCTTTTGGAGGTGTTAAGTTGCTCTATTCAGCTAAAGGTTTTTGACTCTCGTTTTTAAATCTCGTTGAGGCATGAATATCTCTTTTCAGATTATTAAAGATTTTCCAAAGGTTTTCAAAGCTTGTTTTATAAACTGACATCAAGTCATAAGTTCTTAGTAATAGATTTTCCAAAGGTTTTACCAAAAGTTCTTTTATGCTTGTATATTGTTAAGTGCATGCCTATATATGTATAGTTATATAAGCAATGTTTGAAGGACTTAGGAAGGCTAACTTCGCTTAAATTCCTTTTCCTTGTTTGGATGTGGTTTAGAGTGTCGGTTATTCGTCCGAATGTCGTCTAAACATGGGTTATATATCATGTATACATATGTAGTCATAAAAGTACTCTCAGCCAGTTCATCTTCGTTGGGTAGCAAATGCATCCTTTCATCATTCATATGTCTAGAAAACCAGTAACTATTATAGGAATAGTTAGGAGATTCTAGTTACTCTCACATCTCTCTCTCACTCCCTCACTCACTCTCTCTCTCTCTCTCACTAGTACGAAGAATTACTCAGGAGTCAGTTCAGTAGTGAGTTTATACTATTATTGTAATACTTTAAATAGAATGTGACACACTATTCCCCGATACGACGCTTCATAGCGCCATCGCCGTGTAACCAGAGTCTCCTGAAGGGAGATTGGACATCATGTGTATAGATCTATACGGGACTGACACTCTCGCATCCTGACTGCTAGCTACAGTCCGAGCCGGTAAGGCCCATGGGTGACATATGTCACTATACATCGCATGACTCGGAGGGTCAGCAAGGATTCGATCGTCAATCAACATGGTTACATACGAGTTCTGTGACAACCCAAAGTTATTTTGTTACGTTATCCCGTTACCGTTAACGGAATATTTCATTTTATAAAAGTTCCGTTAATTAGAGGTCGCTAAATAAATAAATGTTTTATTTATTTATATTCTATGTCGTTATAGTCGTAATAAAATAAATGAAAACACTTAGATTACATTCCATATTAATTTGGAAAAATTTAGTTTTTATTATTACGACCACTAAATCGGGTGCGACCAAAAGCCCCGTCTAACGGCAGTATCGGGTAGATTCCCACTGAGCTCCAACTCCAACCCATATATAAGGGGGAATGGACTTCATTCCACCCCTTTTCACTCTCTCTCTATACTCTCTCTCATAAAAGTCCGATTTCGTCTAAAATCCGCAACCAAACGCCTCCAAATCGTAAGCCCCTTAAAGGAGGTCAAAATGACCCAAATTTGTCCCTTTGAGCCTAGGAACCAATTAAGGATTTAGCCTAGGAGTGTTTGAACCATAAAACAACAATTTTTGGGACACAAAAGAGGGTTTATGGCCCAAGCACATGCTTAGGCCGTAAACACCCTCTAAACTTGTTAAATCAAGCCTAAAACACTCCCAAACCACCCATAGGCTTAAGACATAAATTAGGGACTTGCTATTTCGGGTTTAGAACATTTAAACACAAAGAATTGAGGGGTGAAATGGAGTTTACGGCCCAAGCACATGCTTAGGCCATAAACACCCCCAAACCTCACTAAATGAGGGTTTAAACCCCCTAAATTGGCCTTATACCTTCACTAGAAAATGCTAGGGTTGAAACAAGGGCTTAAACTCCAATAAATTCAAGGGATAGGAGTTCACGGCCGTGAACTCCCATAGAGGTGGTTCATGGGCCGTAAACTCCTATAAAGGGGTTAAATGGTGCCCTAAACACCCCATTTGACTTGGAAAAATGCTTAGGAGTTTATCCTCTACCATTTAAGACTTCAAAACACCAAAAGAATGAGTGTATAGGAGCTTACGACCGTAAGCTCCCTTGCTTAGGGCCGTAAACTCCTCAAAGGGGCCCTATGATGCCTTAAATCCATTCATACAATTTATATTTGGGCGTAGCAAAATTCCACATTTAATACGAGACCTTTAAGCATCCTAGAACCCCTCACCATGAGTTTACGGTCGTAAACTCATGGGGAGTTGTCCCAGGGCCGTAAACTAAGTGTATAGAGTTTACTCTTGAAGAGTAAACTCCATTCCTAAGTCATTTACACCCTTAAATGTTACCTGGGACACCCTTAACCCTTAACCAAAGTGTTTTCCGCTCTTTAGGGTGCGTATACTTGTTTAATTAGTATTAAATGTACTAATTGTATGTGAAAATATGTTATCATATGTTAAATAGGTCACTAAGTGTGTCCAAGTCTTTACTTGACACCGAGCACCCAACCGGCACCTTCGTCGGATCCACTTACACCAGCTGAGTTCATACCCCTGAATGAACCTTTTATATGTTTTTACATGTTTTATAGGGGGGATACAAGTTAAACATGTCAGTTATCATATCAATCACATGTGATTGATAACCCGCATGCACAAGGATTTACCACAATGTAAACTGTTTTACCGAGTATAATACTATAAATGATTTTCTAAAATGTTTTCACTTATTCAAATCTTTTACTTATACTGTTTTACCAAAGTTCATTTTTAAACTGGTTTATGAAAGGTTTCCAAAGAGTTTCTAAAGGTTTACAACTTATTTTACCAACAAATACCAAGATGGGATTTTCTTAAGGATAAAGGTTTTTCCAAAGTTTTGATCAAAGTTCTCTTTCATGTCGTATACTTTTACTTTTACTTGTTAGTTACCGATGCTTCGCTTTTACTTAGTTTAAACTCCTACTCGATAACGCTTCCACTTCGTGATACACTTATATTTGGTAACGCTTATACTTCACGACTTGGTTATTCCACACTGTTCGCTTATACTTCACGATTCGATTATTCCACACTGTACGCTTATACTTCACGACTCGGTTATTCCACACCGTACGCTTATACTTCACGATTCGGTTATTCCACATTGTACACTTATACCTCACGATTCGGTTATTCCACATTGTACGCTTATACTTCACGATTCGGTTATTCCATAATGTACACTTATACTTCGCGATATGTTTCCACTTGTTACACACTCAAACATAGTTAGATGTATGTATGTGCTTGTATAGATGCATATAAATAATGGTTGAAGGACTTAGGAAGGCTTGTTCGCCCTATTTCCTTTTCTTCGTTGAGATGTGGTCTGGTGGGATCAGATGTCCGTCCGAAGGTCATTTGATCATTAGTTATATATCATGTACACAAGCATAGACATATAGGTTTACTCTAGTCAGTTCAGTTATGAGTCTCTACCTCTAGTTCAACACTTATATTGGAAACCCACTACCCACTATTTGGGATGCATCTTCAGGACACGGCCTTCTCCGTCGTCTAGTTGGTAACCAGAGTCTCCTGTAGGGAGAGCGGACATCTATATCTATACGGGATTGACACCCCCGCACCCTGACTGCTAGCTACAGTCCACGGCCTACCAAGCCAAGGGGTGACAAATGTCACATTTTATAAACGCTTGCAGGGCGTCAGGTACTCTAGTGTCGGTTAGTATGGTTACGAGTATCCCAGGTTACCTTATAATTCATGGCCTTAAGGTAATGGTATTTCACACTGTATTTTACACTGTACTTTACACTGTATGCTGAAAACCCACTCTCAGAGTCACACTGTTTTTAGACCTTGCTAGCTGTATCTTTTATTTGATACTGTTTGGGGTCTGTATTCCTTGTTTTAGACCTTGCTAGTTGTATCTTTCATTTGATATTGTATGGGGTCTGTATTCCTTGTTTAGACCTTACTAGCTGTGTCTTTCATTTGATAATGTCTGGGGTCTGTAGTCTCTGTTTTTAGACCTTGCTAGTCGTACCTTTCATTTGGTACCGTCTGGGGTCTGTGTCTCCCGTTGTTAGACTGAGCCAGGCGTGTCGTTTGTTCGATACTCTCCTGGAGTCTATGATTCCTTTGCCTTAGTCAGCAGTCTTCACTGCTGAGGCATATGTTATTTCCCTAATTTCTCTTGGTTTTTTTAATAATCAAATTATGTATTTTGATAATGATAGCGATTAAGGGAAAACTACTTTTTACCACATAACTCCGTCCAGTCTTGGTAGAAGACTGCTTTTATTAAAGAAAATATAGGATTTTCTGGAGAAGACACTAATGAAATGGACACTCTAAAACTACCGCTTTTATTAAAGTTATTTGGATAAAATGACACTAAATGCTTATGAACTCACTAGCATTTGTAAAAATGCTGATACTCGCTTTTCAAATAACTTGTATTCTCAGGTCAGCATTAGACAGGTACATTCCCGGAGCTGTTGATGAAGATAGCTTAGTACCAAGTTGTACTTATTATACTTACTTGTATTACTTTGTTATATTGTAATGTAAACCATGTAAAACTATTACTATTAATGCAATGTTTTGTTGTACTTTGATTACTATAATGCATGTGTTGTGATACTTGACATGACGTCATCCATCCCAGAACGTTTCCGCCGTTCCGGTTTTGGGGTGTGACAAGTTCACATTCGACCCTTTTTAGACTTTGCTAGACGTATTGTTCATTAGATACTGTCTGGAGTCTGTATTCCTTTGTTTTAGACTTTGCTAGACGTATTGCTCATTTGATACTGTCTGGAGTCTGTATTCCTTGTTTTAGACTTTGCTAGTTGTATCGTTCATTTGATACTGTCTGGAGTCTGTATTCCTTTGTTACTGTCTGGAATCTGTATTCCTTTGTTTTAGACTTTGCTAGTTGTATTCGTTCATTCGATACTGTCTGGAGTCTGTGCTTCCTTGTTTTAGACTGAGCCAGACGTATTGTCCATTCAATACCCTCCCGGAGTCTATGATTTACTTATTTTAGACTTTGCAAGGCATCCCACCTGAAGTCTATGATTTATTTACTTTTAAGCTTTGCGAGGCGTTCCGCCAGGAGTCTAGGTTTTATTTACTTTTAACCAGTAATGTTTCTGTTGAGGAAAAATATGATTTCCCTTATTATTTTACTTGAGGTTTTTCTTACAACTCCTTTAAAGTAAAAAAACTATATTTTGATAATGATAGTACTTTTGGGGAAATTACTCCTTAAATATAAAACAATTGGGTCTTGGTAGAAGACTGCTTTTATTTAGAAAATATAGGATTTTCTGGAAAGAATTCTAATATTCTGTAGATTCTAAACCACCATCTTCCATGAGGTTATTTTGAATAAAAAGGTGTATTTATACTAATGTCATTAAATACTTATGAACTCACCAGCATTATAAAAATGTTGATACCCGCTTTCAAAATAACTTGTATTCTGAGGTCATCGATAGACAGGTACATCCCGGGAGCTTTTGCGAAGTCAGCCTAGGACCAAGTTGCATCTATGTTATGTTCTATATTTACTTTGATGTTGCTATGAAAAGTAACTTATGTAAAATTTATTTCTATTAATGCAATAGTTGTTTTACTTTGATTACTATACTACATATGTTGTGATACTTGATATGACGTCCTCCACCCCAGAACGTTTTCGCCGTTCCGGTTTTGGGGTGTGACAGTATGTTTGATATTTGATTAAATATTAAAACTTATCTTCATCAAATCAAAAAGAAATTAAGACAAGTTATTCGTATATAACTGTTAAAGAAAATAATTAAATTAAAAGCAAATCAAGTGAGATTTTATTTGGTTCGGTTTTAGTTATTAATTTTAAAATTAAATCACACTTAATATATATTATATATTGATAATTGATTAAACCGATCAAATCAGAGAGATACACATTTCATTTGCCATTCCATTTGATAACAGTGTTGGGAAAATAAAATTGGTAAATGACGATATTTTTTTGTTTAAATATTAGGAACGACTAGTTGACTAATTTGAATTTTGCAATTTGCAGTTGGGTTGACAGCGAAATCTATAGTTAAATTTCATTTTCAAAAAGAAAAAGTAAGCCTTCCATCATAATAATTATTTTTATAAATATGCGATAAAATATCAAATTTTAACAATTTTACTACCGACTTGTTTAATTCCACCGTTGGACGGATGACAAGTGTTAGAACCACGAAAGAAGTCCGGCAAAGAGAAAGTGGGTAACCATAAAAACACGTGGGAAAAGAGAGACGGCCTCCAGCCCTCCACTCTAAACCTCCTGACAAACAATCACTTCCCTCCCCGAAATTTTACTCTCAACTGGAATTTATTATTACCATTATTTAAAAAGCAATTAAGTTATTTAAAATCTTAATTTTTACAAATTAATCCTCCACAAAATTACAAGATTGATCATTGTGGTTTGACACACCTGATAATGACAACTATTAGTACGTCTGTGTTTCTCTATATGGTTTTGATTATTTTTTTTTTATAAATTTTATAATATCGTTTTGTTTTATAGCTGATATGAATTATTTTTTGATTTCAGTTTTTTTTATTCATTAATTTTTATTTAATTTATTAAAAGTACGCATCTCATCCTAACCTAATACCTACCACCTTCATCCTCCTCAAACCCTAACACCTTATCTTCCTCTTTAGAGAGTGTCGTTGTCTTCGTCAACCACCTCCGTCGAGCACTTTTCAGCAATTGACGTCGTCTCTCTCCTCCTTTTCTCTCGTTACGAAACACCCATCTTTTGATTTAATTGATTTAAATCATTTTTTAAAGCTTCTAATTAAATTTAAACATCATTTGCGGAAAATACGGTCTCACGGCCATTATTCACAAAATATTAATAGTTTAGAAGTACTTTAGAGGAGGTTAAGTAATCATAATATCAAAAACAAAAGTTCAAGTAATTACACAACATAACATTCTAAATATACAAGCCCTTCTGAGTCTTCGTCTGCTACTATAACTTGAATACATATCAAAATATAGGGTGAGCATTGGAAATGTCTAATATGTAAAACTTTTAATAAAAGTTAAGTCTTTAATCATCCTTATTTAGGAAAATCTTTAGCTTATTGAAAACACTTAAATATTTAATCAATGCAAACCGTAAGTCATTTCAAATCAAAGTTGTAAATCATTTTTTCACAAGCCATGTAGTCATAAAGTGAGAAGTGTCTCATATATTCATTTTGTCATCCGGTGAGAAAAGCGCTTCATAAATTCACTTAGTTATATGCTTAGAAATGTCTCACACGGTCGGTATTAGAGAGTATCTAAACAAAGAAAGCATGTATGCCAAATATTAAAAGGAACCTCGAAATTCATACATAGGATAATATGCCTACTTACAAAATCCACATACAAGTTAGCTAGCATTGCATGCAAGTGAGACTCCATCTTGAGTGCCAACACTTAGTCATTAGTCATTAGATGTCATCAAAATTTATTTACCATGGATTTTAGGATTTGACAAAACTCAAATTGTAACGACCCAAAAATCCTTATGTTAATGGTGTTAGCTTCTCGTTACTTGAAATTAGTGGTCGTAAAGTTATTTCAATTATAAGAATACATAATGAAATTAATTAATTAAAAAGGGCATTAGTTATTACTTAAAAGAATCAATCAATATTTAAAAGGTATATAATATAATTAAAATGGTTTGTGTGATTATATGGTAAATATTATTAATTAAAAGGTATAAAAGAAATAGAGGGATTGTTGTGTGAATAAAAGAAACCTAATATGTATAAGTGACTAGGACAGGGGTAGGGAACATGCAAAATAGAAAACTTAGGGATTTAATTGAAAAATCTCGTGCATAACTCCCTAACATAGCAATCCACAGACTACTAATGCTTTATTTTGCTTCTTTTTCCATTAGACTGCTACGTATGTGTTGGAGCCTCTACATCGCGTTCCTGGGTTGCTGCTACTTCGACGAACACACAAAAAAAGCACGATTGAAGACGTTAACGGGGAGGAATACGTGTAAAAGAGAGAATCGAGAAAGAATGAAGTGTGGAAGTCGACTCTTTGAGGCCTTGTTAAAGAAGGGAAACGAAAATCATAGGTAAGTATCGATTCCCAAACTTCTTTAGATTATTCCTATCGTTAGGAAACTAGGGAATTCTAGCATCCACCCTTTTCTACTGGAAAACCACAACAACATCACCAAGCATGGTGGCTGCGGAAATCAATCCTCTTGGTTTGATTTTATGGATGTGTAATGGCTAGAAATTATGTAGATAATCATACCTTGAAATTTTACAAAATAAGAATCAAGGATACAAGAGTAATATGTGTGTATGAAAATACAATGGGATGGTTAAAAGGGATAAGATAAAGTATGTAAGGTTAATAGATATTATTTAATGCAATACTAACCTAATTGCATGAACTACTAATGAAAATAGTTTTGAATCATAAGGAAATCATATAAGTAATAATTCTAGGATGCTAAAAAAAGGTAAAAGTGGCATATAATATGTAGTTATGAAGATAAAGAGTTAAGTCACAAAGTAGTTGACATGAATGATGATATATAACTGAACAGAAAGGAGGAGATGTAAACTACATATTTGAGTCCTATTCAGCCAACTATTCTAAGTGTCTTGATATGTGGCTTAATGGCAGAGAAAACCTAAACCCTAATTATGTTTTCTCTTATTAGCATCAGACTTTCATTGTAACATCCCGAAATCCAGGTAAAGCTATTATATCCTTCCATTTTGTCAAGTTGTCAAAAGTGGTCCTTTGTGAGGATTCTTGTAGCAAATGAGTATGTTGGGCGTACTGGGGAGTACCCTACGCGTACTCATGCCCTTAATTTGGACGCGGACTCTCCTGGGTACGCTGGGCGTACCCAGGGTTACGCTAGGCGTAATGGGTCCAGATGCAAACCCTAATATTTGACTTGTGCACTATATAATGGATTCTAAGGCTCATTTCTCGGCCTCCATATCAGTGAGTAAAACCCTAAGATAGCCTCCCAATCGTCCTTAGCTTGAGAGTGAGTGTTTTGGAGCTAAAAGTGCTTTGGTGTGTTAGTGAAGAAGAAGGAGGGGAGCTTGTGGAGGCTAGAGCTTGAAGTGCAAGTTTGGATCTGAGATCTATAGAGGAAGGAGCTGCATTTGGAGGTATAAAGTTCAAAACATTCCTCTTCATTTTGGTTTGATGTTTCATGGACCATTTTAGGATTAAAAGTCCCAAAGGTGGAGACTTTATGAGTGTAATGTGCTCCATGGACCTAGATCTGTCCCTTTTCAGTGGTATTTGTGTTATTAATACATAAAGTTTCCATCTTCGTCGTGGATATGAGGATATGCATGAGTATTGAGCTTTCTAGTGTTAGGAAGTGGAGTATTATGGGTGTTAGTGACTTGTCCAGCCATGCAAAGGCTTAAAGTCGCCGACTTTATGGATTAAGAGGGTTATAAATGGTCAGATCTAGAAGTTGGACGTGGGTCTTAGCGGATTAAGACCCCAAAATGCTTAGAGTCTGAAACTGGGAGTTACGATGCGCGTAATCCCAGTACGCACAGCGTAAGGGGTCGCGCACCCCGCTTTTTGTGAAGACACCGGGTACGCCCAGCGTACATGTGTGGTACGCGCAGTGTAACCCGGGCAGTTGACTTTTGTTGACTTTTAGGGTTTGGTCAACTTTAGGGTCTTTGAGCCATAAGAGGGGTAAAATGGTCTTTTACCCTTCTGAGAGTACTAAGAGGAGGAATAGTCTAGCCTTGAGAGATGTATTGATTTAGAGTGCTTATTTCATCTGATTAGGCGGAGGCTAGATCGGATTTTACAGAGTTCGAGATTTTACCGAGTTACCCGAGGTGAGTCTTCTCACTATACTTCACCTAGAGTGGTAATTAGAGTTATGTGACAGAGTATTTTGTTTGATTTTGCATGATGTGATTTCTATGTGATTTATGCTATGTATGTGCCAGAGTTTTCAAAGTTAGGACCGTAAGGTCCACAAAGTTAGGGCCAGAGGGCCCACAGAGTTATGGGACTGGAGGGTCCCACTGAGACACATTGACCAGAGGGTCAAACAGAGTTATAGCCTCGAGTGGCTAATATGTATTGTGCGTGGTATTTTGGGGAACTCACTAAGATTTATGCTTACAGTGTTGTGTTATGTGTTTCAGGTACCAGTGAGGATCACAGGAAGGCGCCAGCTTGATCAGTACACACACGAGGATTTTTTACATTTTGATCTTGGGATGTGATGTTATGTTTTGACTATGTGATACAATGGTGTTTTTATAACAATTATGAATGAAATTGAGTTTTATAAAATGTGAAAAATAATTTTGAAATTTTGGGTGTTACAAGTTGGTATCAAAGCCTTGGTTTGAGGGATTCGGGTACACCTTCGGGTGTATCTGAACTCAAACTGAGGATTTGAGAGATTTTCAAAATAAAATTTACACATTTTCTCAAGAGTAAAAAGTTTTTGACAGAGCAGAGCAGAGCAGTGTGTACGATCAGCGAGCGCCCAAACGGTGATTTCCCAAAATACCCTTACATTATGAGTTATGAGATATGTTATGATATGATATGCGTGCTAGAGTAGGCTAGGTATTCTTATTAGGACTAGAGTGACCTAATTTGTGATGCCTTAGCCTACGGATTTTGGTGCTAGGAGATGCTTGAGAGTGAATAGATAGCAGCGAAGAGCTTATGAGAGATCTTCTAGAGAGTAGACTATGCATAGAGAGAGAGAGAGAGTATAGTACTTGGGATTTGGAATCCTAGGAGGAAGACTTGGGGTGAATATTGATGCGGTGTGGACGGTAGTATTGGGCCCGTACTATCGAAGGCACCGGATCATTGCGCAACCCAAGTAAGAATCCTTAGGGTACGAGGGATCAAGTAGGATTGGGATATCGAGTGTGTGTACACTCGAGCGAGTCTCTGATATCTTGTGTTGTATTTCAAAGAGACATCATGGTGGGGACACGCCACAGGCCAGGGACTAGTGAGGGGGGGTGTGAGCGATGAGGAGCTCCGCCAGATGATTCATGATGAGGTGGCTGCTGCCATCCGCGCTGAGATTCCAGAGATGTTTGGGTCTATAAAGACCACCCTGATCGAGACTTTTGATGAGCGTTATGATGCTCTTACTGATGTTGTTGTTGCTGCAGCCACTGCGGCCATTGTTGCTGCCAGGCCGTAGGAGGGTGACGCGTTGTTGTACCGGGAATTCAGCAACACGAAGCCACCATAGTTTGAAGGGACTTAGGATCTGATAGTTGGGATGAGGTTGATCTCTGACATTGGGGGGTGCTTCTACACATGTTCATGTCCGGAGCATCTAAGGGTTCGGTTTGCGCTGAACCAGCTTTGCTTGGGGGCGAAGGATTGGTGGAAGTTTGTGACAGCGCACTATTCTTTTGCAAAGCTTGCTGCAGTGACCTGGGAGAGGTTCACCGCTATGTTCCGTGATGAGTACGTTCCCCCGGTGGAAAGGGAGCGATTGGCCCAGAAGTTCTTGACCCTCAAGCAGGGTACAGAGTCTGTTACTGTGATCACCAGGATGTTTCATGAGAGGGCGATGTTCTGCCTTGAGCACGTGTCTTCTGAGCAGTCACGTATGAGCCGGTATTTGAGCATTTTGAGGAGAGACATCCACGATTTCGTGGCGAACTCGACGTACCAGACATTTACGGAGCTTCAATAAATGCCCGGAAGAGGGAGATTGAGCTAGAGACTCAGGCCAGGGAGGAGGCGGAGTCTCAGGGGAGGGACCGGCGATCGGCGCAGTCCCAGCCGACCGCCAAGCGGGCTAAGCCCGCCGATTCGAGATCTGGGAACCAGAAGGGCCGCACTTGTGGCAAGTGCGGCAAGAGTGATGAGGGGGTGTGCAGAGCAGGGTCTTGCTACAAGTGTGGCAAGGAGGGGCATATGGCCAAGGATTGCCCCAAGGGGTTTGCAGTGTGTTTTCACTGCATCCAGACTGGACAACAGAAGGCCGAGTATCCGCAGTTGTGAGGGTCAGCTCAGGGAGCTTCTCAGGGGTTTGTCCCTACTGTTGTTCGAGCTATAGAGAGTCGGCCGGTGAAGGTCGAGGCGCCGAAGGCTTGCGGGAGAGCCTTCCAGTTGACAGCGGAGGAGGTCCGCGTAGCAACCGATGTTGTGGCTAGTATGTATTCTTTCATATGTTTATTCTGAGTTTGTGGTGTTATGCTTATATTGTGATATGCGTAGGTACATTTCTTGTGTATTCCGTGTCTGCTTTGGTGTTATTTGACTCGGGTGCGAGTCGGTCTTTTGGGTCGTTAGCCTTTAGTCAGCACATCAGTATTTGCCGTGAGGCGTTGAGTCGACCTTTGCGAGTTTCCATATCTGATAAAAGATCAGTGTATGCCACTGATGTGATTCGAGGATGTGTACTCGAGATATTCAGCGTTGAGTTTCCGATTGATTTGGTCTCGATTGCTATGGGAGATGTCTGTGTCATCGTGGGCATGGACTGGTTGAGCAGATTTGGAGCGGTTATCGACTGTGAGCGACAGCTGGTGACCATACGAGACCCTAGTGGGGGAGTTCTTACGGTTTATGGCGAGGGTACCCGTTCTGGTTCGACGTTTTGTTCTGCTGCGAGAGCGAGGCAGAGTCTACAGCAGGGCTGTAGTGGGTATGTGGCTTATGTGGTGAATGCGAGGATAGGTGCAGAGAGACCGAGGTCGGTCGATGAGGTCCCGATAGTGCGTGAGTTCCCGGATGTTTTCCCCAAGGAGTTGTCAGGTGTGCCTCCCGAGAGGCAGGTGGAGTTTCGTATTGATTTGGTTCCAGGAGCAACACCAATCGCCAAGGCACCCTATCGCCTTGCACCTCCAGAGATGCAGGAGTTGTCCTCGCAGCTTCAGGAGCTGCTGGAGAAGGGGTTTATACGGCCGAGTAGCTCGCCGTAGGGAGCGTCGATCCTTTTTGTCAAGAAGAAGGATGGTTCACACCGGATGTGCATTGATTACCGGGAGTTGAACAAGCTGACGGTCAAGAACCATTACCCCTTACCAAGGATCGACGATTTCTTTGATCAGTTGCAGGGAGCGTCTTGGTTCTCCAAGATTGATTTGAGGTCTGGATATCATCAGATGAGGGTGCGTGATGACTGATGAGGATATCCAAAAGACAGCGTTTAGGACTCGTTACGGGCATTATGAGTTCGTTGTGATGCCTTTCGGGCTCACCAATGCACCGGCGGCGTTCATGGATCTCATGAACAGGGTGTGCAGGCCGATGTTGGATCATTCGGTGATCATCTTCATTGATGATATATTGGTGTATTCGAGGTCCAGAGAGCAGCATGAAGAGCATTTGAGGGAGATCCTAGGAGTTCTGAGATCAGAGAGGCTGTACGCCATATTCTCCAAGTGTGATTTCTGGTTACGGGAGGTCCAGTTTCTAGGGCACCTCGTCAACCAGAATGGGTTACTGGTCGATCCAGCCAAGATTGAGGAGGTGATGAGCTGGGAATTACCGGGATCCCCTTCGGAGATCAGGAGTTTCCTGGGGTTGGCCGGATATTATTGGAGATTCATTCAGAATTTCTCCAGGATTGCGGTTCCTTTCACCAGGCTGACCCGTAAGGGCGTGGCTTTCAGTTGGGGCCCAGAGCAGCAGGCCTCATTTGAGACACTTCGCCAGAGATTATGCGAAGCCCCGGTGTTAACCCTTCCGGAGGGAATGGAGGACTTTGTGGTATATTGTGACGCGTCGATATCAGGTATGGGCATGGTGCTGATGCAGAGAGGGCATGTGATAGCATACGCATCGAGGCAGCTGAAGCCTCATGAGATGAGGTATCCTACACACGATCTGGATTTGGGGGCTGTGGTGTTCGCCCTCAAGATCTAGTGTTACAATTTATATGGGGTTCGGTGTACCATATACACGGACCACAAGAGCTTGAAGTATCTGATGGATCAGCCCAACCTGAACATGCGTTAGAGGAGATGGTTGGACGTGGTAAAGGATTATGAGTGTGAGATCATGTACCACCTGGGCAAGGCTAATGTGGTAGCCGATGCTTGGAGCCGGAGGGCAAATAGTGCCCCTTTGCGAGATGTTTGTATGAGGTTGACAGTGATGACTCCGGTGTTGGACACCATTCGGGGGGCCCAAGTGGAGGCTATGAGACCGGAGAACCGCAAGCGAGAGCGGGAGATTGGGCAGATATCAGAGTTCATTGCCAAAAGTCGGGGGCTTATTGTTGGATAAGGTGTCTAAGTCCATAACTATTTCTGGTATGTACTTGACCCGACCCGACATGGTCAATTTGGGTTGCATGGCATCATGCATTTGGATAGACTAAATGAGAGAATTAACACTTTTGGTTTATTAATATATTATAAGTTCTAATATATTAATAGTATTATTTAATTAGTATTGATTAACAATTAATCTAGAATTAATTAAGTGATCAAATGGTGATTAATTAAATATATGGGTTGATTATGTAAATCATCCATAACTTATATAGTGGGCTAAAAGGCTCCATGGATAATCAAGTTGGATTAAACCCATTGGATGCTCCATGGAGGCTCCATGGGAGTTACAAACCCATGGGTCATGGAAATGAAGAGTCATGCCACATTAGGGTTTACATGGTGTAACCCTAGATGTGACACACTATATAAAGAACATCATACTCACCAAAATCGGACACATACACATAGTGACTAGAGGGCTTGACCGATTTTTGAGTGTTACAAATTCTCTCAAAGTTATTCCAAAGAATTTGGTGTTGTGTGAAGCATTTGAGGCATCACACTTGGGGTGCTAGGCTCTTAAGGTTTCAAGGAATCATAACAACAACAAGGTATGTGTTTCTAGCTATCTTTTATATTATAAAGTTCCCCATGTATGCTAGATAGGTTTATGAACCTTGGAAAAAGTATTTTGCATGTATCTTAGACAAACATAGATCCAAGGTTCTCTAGGGTTGCATGTACACTTAGGAGTGTTAGAATTGCTCAAAACCCATCAGTGGTATCAGAGCCTAGGCTTGCTTGTTTGATACTTGATGGAAAATAGTGGAAAAAGTTGATTTTTTGCTGTCTGCCTGCTGAACTCGCCGAGTCCATGGGGGGACTCGCCAAGTTCATGTGTAAATTCATCCTACTCATCGAGAAGGTTCGTGCACTCGACGAGTAGGAGCCTCAGAATGCAGTTTTTCGACTTTTGCTGCTGGAAATGGACTAGAAACATTACCCTAAACTGTTTTGGTGTTATTAAACCTGTTTTAGATGGTGTAATGGTTGTTCTAATCCATTTACAATGGCTAATATCAAAATTCCATGATCTTTATGTGTTCTTGAAATTTTGATATTCATATTCATGTTCTTATGAGTTTAGATGATCATAGGAATTATGTGTAACTTCTTGCTAGTTTTAATTCTTGATCATTATGTGTTTTAATGGAATCCATGATTTGTCCTCAAGTTATGGATTACCAAAAGTTTCATCTTTGAATGTCCATTAAAGAAACACAAAGGTTACATAAAATGAAGAGTCACTCATTTTAATGAACCAATTAATCTCATAAGTTAAGAATTGAACAGTTTTGTTAAGTTACAAAACATGCCCTCAAGTTTTGGAACTTGTAACGTCACCTAATTAACTTTAGTTCCAACCCCTAGAATTTTAAATGTTAAAGTTCAACCCTTATACTTTATAATATTATAAGTTTAATAATATATATGTATAAGATCAAGTCGTTTTACCGTTAGTAGGCCTCATTCACGAAGCCGCTCTATAAGGGGGGTATAAGGTTGTTGCCTATAAAATGGCAACTTAATGGGTGTCCACTCTCACCCACCGCTTCCTTGATCGGTGGAGGGTCGTTAGCCGAACGGGTAGGACAGTGACTTAAAATTCTCATTAAAAGTATAATGATTATTATAAAGTAACTAAATGTTTTATAAATTCCCAATCTTAGTTACTTTAGGAAAAATGTGAATAAGGTGCTAATCCATGAAATTACACTTTGCACTTCGATTAAGTCGTTGGTGGAGCGTGTGTAGTTTACCGGCACACTGACTTGGACTTAACAAGGTAGGCAAAGGGTAACTTAAGGTTTTTCCATAAGGTCGGTAGAGCGCGTGTGGTTTACCGGCACATCGATTAAGTGGAAAACCATTAAGGGTACCAAGTAATTTGCATGATTACTTCACACCTTGTTTTGTAATCCTCGGTATCCCAGTCACAAAACATGAAGGGAACACTCGAGATTGAAACATGCCATTGAAAAGCTTAATGAATCTCAAAAGAATCTAGGAAAACCTAATAATTTATATTTCGTTTTCATGGTGGATAATTGGTGAATCGTCATTCCCCTACCTTTCAAATATGTTATAGCTTGGATTACGGCATCCCTCTTCTGAGTTATAATATATTGTGATTGGATCCTAGCCTTAATATTACATTTGGGTGTTTTATTAAGGACTATCTCTAAATCTAAACTAAACTTGTTTTCTTCTTTTCAGATGTCTTCCAATAATGCTACTCCTGGCTCAAACCCGACTGGCTCCTTCTCTCTCATGAACCTTTGTGGGAGAGTCATCCTTAATGGATCCAACTTTACTGATTGGATCAGAAACATCAGGATGGTCACTCGGTATGAGAGCAAAGAATATGTTCTCGACAAGGAACTAAAGGTACCCGAGCCAACTGCTACTCCTGAGGAGTTTGCTGAATATGAGGCACATGAAAGAGATGCTACCAAAGTGACATGCATCATGATGGCCACTATGACAGCCGAGCTCCAAAAGTCCTATGAGGACTACTATCCTTTTGAAATGCACCAGGATTTGATGGACCGCTACCATCAGAGTGCTCGTCAAGAGCGATATGAAATCATCTTCTCCATGATAACAACCCGAATGAAAGATGGTAAACCTATCACAGGCCACATGCAGAAAATGCAAAGGTATGTGGACCGTCTGATGAAGCTGAATGTGAACTTCCCAGAGGATTTAGCAATAGATATCATTTTGCACTCCTTACCATCGTGTTATGATCAATTCAGCATGACATACCACATGAACAAGGAGGAAGTCACCCTCAGCAAACTTCAGGGACTCCTTAAGACCGCAGAATCAGGTCTTAAAGGTAAGTCAGTTGTTAGCACTTCTACTCCTACTCCAAACTCCGCAACTGTCCTGGCAATCGGGAAACGGAAAGGTAAGAAGAGGAAGACCCCTTCGAGGGTACCAAGAGTAAGACCCTTGATGGATCCTCTTCTAGCGGAACCAAGAAAGGTTTCATTACACCTTCTTCTGATCCCAAAGAGGCTGAATGCTTCTACTGCCATGAAAAGGCGCATTGGAAGCGAAACTGCCCAAAGTACCAGCAAGATTTAAAGGATGGGAAAGTAAAACCCAACCATGCAGGTATTTACACTATCTTATCTAATAATTCACTCTATTCTAACTCTTGGGTCCTTGATACCGGTTGCGGTATTCATATTTGTTCTGATTTGCAGGGACTAAGAAGAAGTGAGAATGTGGAGCATGGAAAGATAAACTTGATCATGGGAAATAGAAAAGTTTCACCTGTCACCAAGATTGGAGTTTATACTTTGTTGCTAAGTAGTGGGTTTACTTTAGATTTGAATAAATGTTGTTATTCGCCAGAAATGGCAAGAAATGTTATTTCCTTTCATGCTTTGTACAAACAAGGTTTTACCTTTTCTTTTGATAATGAAATTGGTAGAATAAATGATTTCTTTAATGATGTGTTTTATTTTAAAGCATTACCTTGTGATGGTGTGTATGAAGCTGTGTCTGTTGTAGATAATTTAGGAAATAATGTGTTGTGTATTGATTCTACAAATGATAATAACTTGGATAAAGCATCATTATGGCATTGTCGTCTTGGACATATAAGCAAGAAACGCATAGGCCAACTCCAAAGGGAGGGAGTTTTGGAATCATTTGACCTAAAGTCAGATGATAGTTGTGAATCATGCTTACTTGGAAAAATGACAAAGTCACCCTTCATTGGTGCTTGTGAGAGGGGTGAAGGTTTGTTTGATCTTATACACACGGATGTGTGTAGACCCTTCAAACATGCCATAAGGGATGTTAATCGTTATTATTTGACTTTTACTGATGATTACAGTAGATATGGATATGTCTACTTAATCAAGCATAAGTCAGAGACTTTTGAAAGGTTTAAGGAATTTAAACAGGAAATCGAAAATCAATTAGGCAGGAACATTAAGATGCTTCGATCCGATCGAGGTGGTGAGTATCTTAGTTCAGAGTTCCTCAAATATCTTAGGGAATGTCGGATTGTCTCACAATTGACACCTCCCAGGACACCGCAGTTGAATGGTGTAGCTGAGAGGCGTAACCGAACCTTGTTGGACATGGTTCGTTCCATGATGAGTCGAGCTTCGCTACCAATCTCATTTTGGTGGTATGCCTTAGAGACTGTCGCCCATATCCTTAATCTGGTCCCTACAAAGAAGGTTGCCAAAACACCTCACGAGATGTGGACTGGAAAAATTCCTAGTCTAGCCCACATCAAGATTTGGGTTTGCGAGGCTTTCGTGAGACGTGAGACTCACGACAAGCTTGAACCTCGAAGTGAGAGGTGTATTTTCATCGGCTAGCCACAAAAATCCTTTGGTTACCTCTTCTACAGACCTAGTGAAAATGTGGTCTTTGTAGCAAGGAGGGCTGTCTTTCGAGAGAGAGAATTCATGAGCCAAGGAGACAGTGGGAGGCAAATTGACCTTGAAGAAATTCAAGAGTCAAGTGGTGAAGGAACCTCAAACCCTACCAGTCATCTTGAAGAGGAAACGCCTGTTGATCCAATTATACCACCAATTGTACCTCTGAGGCGTTCCACAAGGGTTAGGAATGTACCTGAGCATTACTATGGTTTCCATATTACTGCAGAAGGTGAGTCACTTATCAGTGATGGGACATTGGTAAGTCTGGATAAACCTAACAGCTATGTGGAAGCCATGGCAGGCCCCGATTCTATTAAATGGAAAGAGGCAATGGATAGCAAGATACACTCCATGTATGACAATCAGGTCTGGGACTTAGTTGACAATGTGCCAGGTTGTAAGACAGTTGGTTGCAAATGGATATTCAAGAATAAGACCGACATGGATGGTAATGTACACACTTATAAGGCACGACTGGTTGCAAAGGGTTTCTCACAAACTCTGGGAGTTGACTATGATGAGACCTTTTCACCAGTAGCCAAGATTAAGTCTATTAGGGTTCTGTTAGCCATAGCCGCATTTCATAACTATGAAATATGGCAGATGGATGTCAAAACCGCTTTCCTTAATGGAAAGTTGGCTAAAGATGTTTACATGAATCAGCCAGAGGGTTTTGTCAGCACAGAGTACCCTAATGGAGTGTGTAAGCTTGAGAAACCCATCTATGGATTAAAGCAAGCACCTCGCAGATGGAATCTTTGCTTTGATGAGAAAGTCAAAGAGTTTGGCTTTTCGAGGAGTGAAGATGAATCTTGTGTATATGTCAAGGCTAGTGGGAGTATAGTTAGCTTTTTGGTACTATATGTGGATGACATACTACTCATAGGAAATGACATCCCAACTTTGCAGGAAGTTAAGGCCTGGCTTGGGAAGTGTTTCGCTATGAAGGACCTTGGAGAAGCTGCCTATATTCTAGGGATAAGGATTCTGAGAGACCGGAGTAAAAGACTAATTGGGCTTAGTCAGAGTACATACTTGGAGAAGGTGCTGAAGAGATTCAGCATGCAAGATTCCAAGAAAGGAAAGTTTTACCCATCCAGAGTAACGCTAAACTGAGTAAGACTCAGAGCCTGAGTACTGAGGTTGAGATAGCAGAAATGAGTCGAGTACCTTATGCTTCTGCAGTAGGCTCGATCATGTATGCTATGACCTGCACTCGTCCTGATGTAGCCTTTGATTTAAGCATGGTTAGCAGGTATCAGGGGAACCCTGGTAAGGCTCACTGGACGGCGGTAAAGAACATTCTCAAGTACCTGCGGAGGACTAAGGACTGGGTCCTTACCCTTTGTGGGAATGATGACTTGAGAGTTGTAGGGTATAGTGATGCTAGCTTCCAGACTGATAGGGATAGTTTCCGTTCTCAGTTGGGCTGGGTATTTACCTTAAATGGAGGAGCAATCTCTTGGAAAATTTCCAAGTAAGAGACAGTGGCTGATTCAACTTGCGAATCAGAGTATATAGCGGCAAGCGAGGCAGAAAAGGAGGCAATATGGCTAAAGAACTTCATCGGAGACCTTGGAGTTGTACCGGCTATAGCAGAGCCCATAGAGATTTTTTGTGATAGTGAAAGTGTAGTTTCCTTAGCAAAGGAACCAAGGGATCATGGGAGATCCAGACACATTGACAGAAAATACCATTTCATCAGACATCATATAGAAGAAGGATTCCTCGTGGCAAAGAGGGTATCAACAGATGAGAACCCGACAGATCCCCTCACGAAGGGACTGGGTAGGGTTAATCATCTCCAGCATGCAAGGAGCATAGGGCTGAAGGATAATATTAGTTTTAGTAGTTAGATAATTTTGAAATTTTGTAAAGTGTAATTGAGATTTGATGATGAATCAAAGTTGTGTTTATTTATGAGTAAAGTGTTGATATCTCTTGTCAATTGTTTACTATTATTTCTTTTGCATGTTTTGACTTCCAGAATATTTATGTTGAGTTTTACATATTATTCAAATTGTCCACAGTCAGTCATATGTTGGAAGTAGAAATGAAGTAAGACTGTCATGAGTTGGTTGTAGAGGTCTAAGATGTTGTACATGGACTCAACACTCATGAGTACTAAATATTGGATTCAACCCACGCTCACTTGTATCACTTCATGGAATTTATCTCGAGTGATTGTGAGACAGTAATATCATATAAGTCTTCAAACCTAGAGATATGACTTGTTAACTGTGAGTTAGTTATACATTGATCGTGCAAAAACGCATTGGTAACTCGATGTTATAAAACGTGCGGTTGTGTGTAATTTAACAAGTAGAAGATCAAGCACATGAGTCGAAGTTTATCTATTCCTTCTTGGATTAGAAGCGATATCTGGGCCCCTCGATGATTTTGTTTTGACCCATGTACCGGGCCCGGTCAGAACTAAGTTGATGTGTTCAATTAAGTTATATGTCAAACAAATCAGAAATCAGGAAACAAACTGCTGGACAAAAAGTAAGACACTATTCCATGTATTTGTCCGGCTGATATCTAGAACAGAGGATTATATGATCACTTATCTGAAATGGCGTATCATCATCTTCTCAGTTCCAAGAAACCTTGAAAAGAGCTATGATTGACAATTGGTTCCTGAAGTCATACTTGCAGTTATAGTTATTAGACTTATCCAAGTGGGAGACTATTGGATAAGGTGTCTAAGTCCATAACTATTTCTGGTATGTACTTGACCCGACCAGGCATGGTCCATTTGGGTTGCATGGCATCATGCATTTGGATAGACTAAACGAGAGAATTAACACTTGTGGTTTATTAATATATTATAAGTTCTAATATATTAATAGTATTATTTAATTAGTATTGATCAAGAATTAATCTAGAATTAATTAAGTGATCAAATGGCGACTAATTAAATATATGGGTTGATTATGTAAATCATCCATAACTTATATAGTGGGCTGAAAGGCTCCATGGATAATCAAGTTGGATTAAACCCATTGGATGCTACATGGAGGCTCCATAGGAGATACAAACCCATGGGTCATGGAAATGAAGAGTCATGCCACATTAGGGTTTACATGGTGTAACCCTAGATGTGACACACTATATAAAGAACATCATACTCACCAAAATCGGACACATACACATAGAGACTAGAGGGCTTGACCAATTTTTGAGTGTTACACATTCTCTTAAAGTTATTCCCAAGCATTTGGTGTTGTGTGAAGCATTTGAGGCATCACACTTGGGGTGCTAGGCTCTCAAGGTTTCAAGGAATCATAACAACAACAAGGTATGTGTTTCTAGCTATCTTTTATATTATAAAGTTCCCCATGTATGTTAGATAGGTTTATGAACCTTGGAAAAACTATTTTGCATGTATCTTAGACAAACATAGATCCAAGGTTTTCTAGGGTTGCATGTACACTTAGGAGTGTTAGAATTGCTCAAAACTCATCTTTTATGACCTTCCAGGGCCGGATTTGGGTGCCATTGGAGGGTGGGGCACGTGCTATTTTGATAAAGGAGGTGCACAGGTCGAGGTTTTCGATCCATCCTGGGGCCACTAAGATGTATTTGAACCTGAAAAGAGATTATTGGTGCCCTGTATGAAGAGGGATGTAGCTTGGTTTGTAGAGAGATGCTTGACCTGTCGCAAAGTTAAGGGTGAGCATCAGTGTCCGCATGGCAAGTTGCAGCCGCTTGAGGATCCCCAATGGAAGTGGGAATAGATTTCCATGGATTTTATCACCAAATTGCCAAGGACTGCAAGAGGCGTCAATGCAATTTGGGTGATCGTCGACCGGCTAACAAAGAGCGCTCATTTTCTTGCTATCAGTGAGAGCTCTTCCACAGAGAGACTGGAAA